>NC_042999.1:57137321-57139821 GCF_006345805.1 Octopus sinensis | reverse complement strand
TACTGTAGCCTCGTGCAGACCAGAGCCTTGTGAGTGGATTTGGTAGACGGAAACTGAAAGAGGCCTGATGTATGTATATATATATATATAATATATATATATATAATATATATATATATATATGTGTGTGTGTGTTTGTGTGTGTGTGTGTGTGTGTGTGTATGTTTCTGTGTCTGTTTTTGTCCCCCTAGCATTGCTTGACAACCGATGCTGGTCTGGTTATGTCCCCATCACTTAGCGGTTCGGCAAAAGAGACCGATAGAATAAGTACTAGGCTTACAAAGAATAAGTCCTGGGGTCGAATTGCTCGACTAAAGGCGGTGCTCCAGCATGGCTGCATTCAAATGACTGAAACAAGTAAAAAAGTAAAAGAGTGAAGACTTCAAATCAAATTTGTGGCTCATGCAAAGTTTCTGTTAGTCTGAGGGTGATGTAGAGGTGGAATTTTGGAGTAAACAGAGTCATAAAAGTGAAAAGACAGTCTTGGAAATATTGGAAAAATGGGGGCTGTAAAGAATTATATCAAATAGCTAGAAAAGAAACTAAGCAACAAGTGTCTTTAGCAAAGGGAGAAGCAGTAAATAAGAGGTTCGCTAATGTTTTTACAGTATGAGGGCCAGAGGCATAAGATGTCCTGGGTTGCTAAGTAATGTGTAAGGAAAAATTGAGATGTTGTAAGAGAGAAGTGTGTAGGATGGATAATGACATACTTGCACTTAAGAATTCTGAAAAGAAAGCTCATAGAAGTGTTACCATAAAATGGTTTTTAACCCTTTAGCATTTAATCCAGCTATATCCAGCTCAAACATTCTACCTGTTTTATGTTTAAAATGACCAGATTCAACATTTCACACCAACCTTACAATATCATTCTAAATATATACAAACACACCATTGAAATCTCAAAGCTACAAGATAATGCATAATTCATTCAAAACAACGTGAATAAATACGCATCACACTTGACAAAGAAACCTAAATACAAAAGAGTTAAATGTGGAAGACACCTCATCACTGTTATTTTATTTCTCTTTTCAGTTTCACCTCAATTACTCCCACTCTCTCACATACATACACACAAACACACACTTTTTTTTATCTTAGACATTCTCTTTCTCTCTCTACTCTGCTCTCTATTGCTGTTATAAACACACACAGACATTTAAAAATCACGATTTCACCTTTTCAGGCAGATGACTAGCAGACCCAGTGGAGTGTCAAACAAAACACCTTATGATATTTGTTCTGATTCTTTACTTTATGAGTTCAAATCTTGTCAAGGTCATCTTTGTCATTTATCTGTTTGTGGGGCTGGTAAAATAAAGCACTGCTTGAGTACTGCGGCCAATATAATTAGCTAACTTCTACCCAACAAATTTCAGACCATGTACTTATCTTAGAAACAAAATTTACTTTGATTTTGCTGACATCATAAGAATTTATAAACTTTGAGAGAACATAAAATAATTCTTCTTTTTGGAATGGTGAGACAAAAATAAAGCTATAAATAATAGTATGAACATTGAGGTTAAAAACCCTTTGGGTAGAGAAATTAAAGGAATTACTTTGGTCCAGTAGTAGAACATCTGTCATATTTACAGAAGATGTGAGCTCAAGTCCCACAGGAAACTTTCAACTTTTTCTATCCAAAGAGCTTTAGCCCAAATATTTACATGCTTTCATTTATAGCTTTATTTGTTTCAAGTTTTACCATTCCCCCAAAATTATTGTTTTAATTATTTCTTTATATCAATCAAATCTTTCCATCTTTCAGACAATCATGTGCATTCTGTATGTTCCTTCTCAAATCATCCCTAAAACAAAGAAAATTAATAATAATGGGTAAACCAGCAAGTGACTCAAAGAAACAACTGGCTAGGTTAAATTCAGGTTGGAATTAATTAAGACATTTACACTTACTTACTTTATGCGTTCTCCAAGCCTCTACAAGGTTTCATTTTCCTTTTCATAGACACAGACATGTGTATGTGGTAAGAAGTTTGCTTCCCAACCACACTGTTTTGGATTCAGTCCCATTGGATGAACCTTAGGCAAGGGTCTTCTACTATAGCCCTGGGCTGACCAAAGCCTTCTTCATGGATTTGGTAGATGCAAACTAAAAGAGACCCATTGTGTGTGTGTATATATATATATGATAGATCGTTAGCTCCTACACACAATTTTTTTTCTCTCCTTTTTTTTCTATGTATCTTTCTGTCAAAGAGCGTAGGCTCGAAACGTAAAAGACTTGTTCTATTTCTATTCCTGAGCACCATACTAATACATTTGTTTGTTTGTACTCCAGCTGCCTTCGTCTTTTGTTTATTTTCCTAAACCTTCCCGTTATATATATATATATGTACCTGGCTTAGTGGTTAAGATGTTGCACTCATGGTTGCAAGATTATGAGTTTGATTCTCAGAATGGGCATTAGCTTGTGTTCTTGAGCAAAGCACTTCATTTCATGTTGCTCTGCAATCATTTCAACATCTGACAAATG
>NC_042999.1:57109821-57134821 GCF_006345805.1 Octopus sinensis | reverse complement strand
GTTAGAGGGGTATTCCATAAGAATGTGAGGGAAGATGTTTAGTGATGAGGGAGATATATCTGTAGCAAGTGGCAGTGAGAAAAAATTGGAGTGGCTAGGATTTGGGTGTGGCAGACGTGTGAGGACATAGAGAGTGTGCAGATAAGCACACGGGGGGGGGGGGTACCTGCAGTGAGTGGTGGGGAGGGCAGTCCTGACTGTAAAGGACATACCTGTATGTATGGATGGCCACGATTTTAACTTAGTTTGACATATCTTCTCAAGCACAGCAAATTGCCAGAAGTTTTGGTTCCTTGTCATCTCTTCTGTGTGGCCCTACATCTGAAAATCATTACTCACCACTTCATCCCACGTCTTCCACAGGTTCCCTCCACAGTTAGTGATCAGCACTTCTTTATCTAGCTGTCCTCATTCATACACATCTCATGACCATACCAGCACAGTCTTCTCTCTTGCACACTACATCTGATACATTGTATACCCAGTTATTTTCTTAAGTTATTTATACTCTGTCATACATGCACACTGACATTAACCACCCAGCAGAGCATACATGGATCATTTCTTTCAAGCTTTCATATGTCCTCTATTGTCACAGCTCATGTTTCACTGCCATGTAGCATAGCTGTTCATACATAGGCATCGTACAATTTGCCTTTCACTCTGAGAGGCCCTTTGTTACCAACAACTTTACTCAGCCTGTTCTTAGTCTAGCATCTCTGCTTTCAGAACATCTGCCTCAACTGCCAACTTGGTTGTCTAGGTAATGACTTCTAAGGATCCCCCAAACATTTGAAGAAGCCTGTTTTCTGTACATTTATAGTCTCCTTTTATCTCTTTTCTCTTTTACTTGTTTTAGTCATTTGACTGTGGCCATGCTAGAGCACTGCCTTTAGTCAAGCAAATCAACCCCAGGACTTATACTTTGTAAGCCTAGTACTTATTCTATCTGTCTCTTTTGCCAAACCACTAAGTGACAGGGACATAAACACATCACCATCAGTTGTCAAACGATATTGGTGGGGACAAACACAGACACACAAGCATACACACACACACACACACACACATATATATATATATATATATTAGAAGAAATGAGGTAATCAGAAGATCCACAGATATTTATTTATATATTACATTTTTTATATATATATCATATCACTTAGATCATTAGTGCTTTCTCCCATTCTAGTGGGGTTTTCAAATCAAACTAAGTTCCTGTGTGGGGAATTTTAATCATTTTATAGAGTTTTGTAGTGGTGGGGAGGAATATAAGACAGTACAAGAGGATGAGATGGATGAGGAGAAAGTGAGAGAAAGAACATGTGTGTGTGTGTGTGTTTGTATCTGAGATGAGTGCAAAAGAGAAAGAGGGGGAGGGAGAGGGAAGAAGGAGGAAAGAAATGTTTTGGTCTGCTGGACAGAATATTGACTCCAAGGGGGTTCTAAGAATTTCAGCTTTGACCACTTCATAGTGTCACTGAGTGTGTGGTGGCGGTGGGGGGGAGACAGGCCATAAATTATATTTCTTTTTATCATTGTGAGGATGGTTAAATGCTTTTTTGGGTTTAAGAATTCTTTCCACTTTTTATGATTGTTTTGTGGAGGGCTGTGTGTGTGTGTCTGTGTGTGTTTGTGTGTGTGTGTGTGTGTGTATGCGTGTGTGTGTGTGTGTGTGTGTCTGTGTGTCTGTGTGTTTGGAGAAGGGAAGAGAGACAAAAAAGAAAAAGAAAAATAAGGGAGGAAGGGGAAAAAATTGTGTTGATACCTATACAACTATATATGTATACATGCCTATACATGAAATATTAGGAAAAAAAACTTTTATCGATTCAAAATCGATTCTAATATATCATGTATAAGCATGTATATATATATATAGTGACATTGAAGGACACATCTTTCGATTTACAATCTAATATAGTAGAACATTTAGTATATGTGTGTGTGTGTATATATATATATTGCCTGTTATATACATTATATAATTTTTATAATTTACTTCATCTTTACTTTTTAATTGTCACTTTAATTTTAACTTTCCTATGATATACAATTTTCAAGATGGTGTGATTTGGTTTCTAATATTTCATGTATAGGCATGTATACATATATAGTGGTATAGGTATCAACACAATTTTTTCCCCTTCCTCCCTTATTTTTCTTTTTCTTTTTTGTCTCTCTTCCCTTCTCCAAACACACAGACACACACACACACACACACACGCATACACACACACACACACACACACAAACACACACAGACACACACACACACACACCTCCACAAAACAATCATAAAAAGTGGAAAGAATTCTTAAACCCAAAAAAGCATTTAACCATCCTCACAATGATAAAAAGAAATATAATTTATGGCCTGTCTCCCCCCCCCGCCACCACACACTCAGTTACACTATGAAGTGGTCAAAGCTGAAATTCTTAGAACCCCCTTGGAGTCAATATTCTATCCAGCAGACCAAAACATTTCTTTCCTCCTTCTTCCCTCTCCCTTCCCCTCTTTCTCTTTAGCACTCATCTCAGATACAAACACCACACACACACACACAAACACACACAGACACACACACACACACACACCTCCACAAAACAATCATAAAAAGTGGAAAGAATTCTTAAACCCAAAAAAGCATTTAACCATCCTCACAATGATAAAAAGAAATATAATTTATGGCCTGTCTCCCCCCCCCCCCGCCACCACACACTCAGTTACACTATGAAGTGGTCAAAGCTGAAATTCTTAGAACCCCCTTGGAGTCAATATTCTATCCAGCAGACCAAAACATTTCTTTCCTCCTTCTTCCCTCTCCCTTCCCCTCTTTCTCTTTAGCACTCATCTCAGATACAAACACACACACACACACATGTTCTTTCTCTCACTTTCTCCTCATCCATCTCATCCTCTTGTACTGTCTTATATTCCTCCCCACCACTACAAAACTCTATAAAATTATTAAAATTCCCCACACAGGAACTTAGTTTGATTTGAAAACCCCACTAGAATGGGAGAAAGCACTAATGATCTAAGTGATATGATATATATATGTAAAATGTTATATATAAATAAATATCTGTAAATATAAACCATCCAATCTTCTGATTACCTCATTTCTTCTAATATATAATACCTGTACATCATCTCCAAACCTTCCAATATATATATATATATATATATATATATATATATATATATATATATATATATACACATATATACAATGGGCTTCTTTGAGTTTCTGTCTACCAAATCCACTCACAAGGCTTTGGTCAGCCCGAGGCTATAGTAGAAGACACTTGCTCAAGGTGCCATGCAATGGGACTGAACCCAGAACCATGTGGCTGGTAAGCAAGCTACTTAACACCCAGCCGCTCCTGTGCCTATCTAATTTACCTTCACATCTGTCTCACACTTTCTCTGTTAACCTTCCTGTGATACTCCTGAACCTTTTATGTGTACATACCTTGCATTGGGTACACAGTATGAAATTTCTACCCACACCTTTTTTTACATATTGAGCAGAGCCATCTCCCTGAAGAAATTAGTAATTTGTCTGTCTTCCTATTTACTAAGTTCTAACGAAAGTTGGTCCAAATCATGTCTAACTTAATTGTACCTCATGTTAGAATTTGTCAACTTATTTTAAGTCAAATATTCCAAAAATAGAAAGTAGCCCTTACCCCCATCTCCCCTACTTGCTTCACAACCACAAAGCACCAAAAGCAAACAGGAACTTTAAACATTGTCAGTTATGAATGATGAATAAGAATAATTGTCTGAAATATATATATACACATGTGTGTGTGTGTGTGTGTGTATATATATATGTATATATATATATATATATATATATATATAATGTTTCTATTTTATATATATATATATATATATATATATATAATGTTTCTATTATGTATATATACATACATGTGTGTATATGTATATACACAGGCACAAATACACATTTTACACATATGCACACACACACATTATACGCACACATATAAATATATAATATATATATATATATATATATATATATAAATGAATGTTTTTATATATAATGAACGTGAAATACAGGAAGGGACGAACACGGAACACAGACAAATCATTCGAAGCCTTCAATCTTCAGTCAGACACCGAATCATCATAGCAAATTTCGATATATATATATATATATATATATATATATATATATATATATATATATATATATATATATAATATATATATATATATATATATATGAATACTATATAACTTTCACGCCACACACACACTTACTTGGCAGAGATTCCAAAAATAGAAAGTAGCCCTTACCCCCATCTCCCCTACTTGCTTCACAACCACAAAACACCAAAAGCAAACAGGAACTTTAAACATTGTCAGTTATGAATGATGAATAAGAATAATTGTCTGAAATCTATGGAATTTTAGGTCTGCTTACATTCTTCAACACTGCACTTAAATGGCTTCAACAGCCCTCATAGACAGATGTGCTTGAGATAGAATATGCATAGAGGTTCAAAGGCAAACACATTGCTCTATATATTCTCTGTCTTGGTTATTTGCTTATATATATATATATACACACACACACATGTATGGATCATGTAAATGTTTAATGCAGTAAACCTCACAAAATCATTACATATGTCTGTTTGCCTATCTGTCTGTCTCTTTCTTTCCCCCTCTCTCTCTTTCTCTCTAGGTGTAAGTGTGCATATATATATGTATATGTTTGTCTGTATATATTATATATATATGTATGTATGTATTGTGTGTGTATTATATATAGGTATGTATGTAGTATATATATATATATATATATATATATATATAGATATAAACCTGTATATATTTAAATATATACGTATATAGATAGTATATATATATATGTATGTATATCTATATATATATGTATGTATATATATATACTATAGATAGATATAAGTATTTAGGAGATATAATGTATGATATATATAGTATATTATATATGTATGTATATATATATGTATGTATATGGTAGATATATGATGTATGTAATATATATATAGGTAGGTAATATATATATTTGTAGGTAATATATATATATAGTGGATGATAGATTATATATATTATAGATATATAATCTATATATTATAGGATATCTATATATATAGATGGCGTATATAGATGTATTATAGATATATATATGTATTATCTATATGTATTATATTATATTATATATATGTATATATGTATTAGTATATATATATGTATTATATATATATATATTGTATTATATATATATATATTATGTATTATATATATAGAGATAGATATTATTATTATATATAATAGATATATATGGTATATGTATTATATAATATATATATAGTAGGTATTAGAGATATAGATATATATGTATTATATATATATATAGATATATAGGATATGTATTTATAGATATAGATAGATGTAGATATAGATATATGTATTATATATATGAGTAGTATGTATGATATATATATAATGTAGGTTATATATTATATGTATGATATCTATATATATAGGTATTATATATATAGATATATATGTATTATATATATATATATGTATGATAGATATATATATAGGATTATATATATATATAGTATGTATATTATTATATATATATATATATGTATGTTATATATTATATGTATGTTATATATATGTATATATATATGTATGTATATAATATGTATGTTATGTATATATATATGTATGTATATATATATATATTTGTATGTATATATATATATATTTGTATGTATATATCTATATATATTTGGGATATATATATATATATTATATATATATATATATATATATTATATATATATATGTTATATATATATATATGTATTATATATATGTATTAATATATATATATGTATTATATATATGTATTATATATATGTATTATATATATGTATATATGTATTATATATATATATGTATTATATATATATATATGTATTATATATATATATATATATGTATATATATATATATATATATATATATGTATTATATATATAATATATATATATATGTATATGTATTATATATATATATATATATGTATTATATATATATATATGATTATATATATATATATATATATATGTATTATATATTATATATATATGTATATATATATAATGTATTATATATATATATATATGTATTATATATATATATGTATTATATATATATATGTATTATTATATATATATATGTATTATTATTATATATAATATATGTATTATATATATATATATATATATGTATTATATATATATATATATGTATTATATATATATATATATGTATATATTATATATATTATATGTATTATATATATATATATGTATTATATATATATAATATATATGTATAATAATTATATATGTATTATATATTATATATATGTATTATATATAATATATATATATTATATTATTATATATATATATATTATAGATGTGTATATATATATATATATTATATGTATTATATATATATATATATATGTATTATATATATATATTGTATTATATATATATATATATGTATTATATATATATAGTATTATTATATATATATATATATGTATTATATATATATATATATATGTATTATTATATATATATAATCCTTAAATCCTTAAAAATGTTTTAGCCCGAAGCCGCGGCCATGCTGGGGCACCACCGCTGAATGAGCCACACTAGTTTGTGAATCCACCTCTGTACGTGGCACTTGATCAACAAGGGAGTTCGATGCTGCTGCCCGCATCGTGTCTCCTGTCGTGAGGTAGGTTCATCTGGGACTCCCAACAAGAAGAGATCCAGTTTAGTTTTAAAGAACCCACATATAATATGTATTATATATATATATATATATAATAATGTATTATATATATATATATATATATGTATTATATATATATATATATGTATTATATATATATATATATGTATTATATATATATATATGTATATAATATTATATATATATGTATTATATAATATATATATGTATTATATATATATATATATATGTATTATATATATATATATGTATTATATATATATATATATATGTATTATATATATATATATATGTATATAATATATATATGTATTATATATATATATATATATATGTATTATATATATATATATGTATTATATATATATATATATATATGTATATATATAATATATTATATGTATTATATATATATATATGTACTATATATATTATATATATGTGTGTGTGTATACATATATATTTAAATATATATGTATGTATGTATATATACTTTGATACTTTGATAGGTTTCGGCCATTATTGGCCCAGGCCATGTCTAACTTAATAGCACCACCTGGTGAAGTCTTTCAAGTCAGAATTTGGACACTATGGCCCACTCAAGTAGAGAGTTATTGTTTACAGAGACATATCCGGGTGTAGGGGGTTTATCCGGGATTTCTTGAAGGAATCTGTCCAAAGACTTCTTGAACCCTATAGAGTCTGTTTCTGTTTTAATGTGTTTTGGTGTAATGTTAAAGAGAGCGGGGCCAATTGAGGTAAAATAATTGTGCCATATTGTTGTTATGAGATGAGAGTGCGATTTTTGTTTTGGGCGGATGACACGGGGCCCAATCCTTGGATGTACCTTAAAGGTGATGCCAACATCATTTGGGCAATGCTGATGGAATATTTTCCACATCATGCAGATGATGTAGCGCTCACGGCGACGTTGGAGAGAATAAAGTTTTAGCTTTTCTAGTCGACCCCAATAGTCGAGGCCTGTCATGCCATCTATCTTTTTTGTGATTGCCCTTTGAGGTGCTTCAACTTTATGATACTTTGTTTTGTGTGGGGAGACCACAGTGGACAACAGTATTCAAGGTGGGGTCGGGCAAAAGTGGAGAAGATAAGGATAATGGTGTGGATATCTCTCGACTGGAAAGTTCTGAGAATCCAGGAACACATTCTGCGGGCCATGTCAACTTTGGTGTTTATATGAGTGGCCCAGCTTATGTTGTTGTCCACAATTACTCCCAAGTCTCTGATGTTGTTGGATGCCACGAGAGTTTCACCTGAAGGAAGGGAGTATGGGAGTTCAGGGCATCCTCTTTTCCAAAGTGGATTAACTCAAATTTATCCTCGTTCAGCAGCATATTGTTTTTTTCTGCCCATTGGATAACAGCCAGTAGATCTGACTGAAGGCATGTCCGGTCACTCGCCTCATTTATGACCTTCTGTAGCTTGGAATCATCTGCAAAGATTTTTATGTTGCTGTGCTTGATGATGTCATTAATGTCATTAATGTAGATAATGAAAAGAAGTGGGCCCAGTACAGTGCCTTGCGGAACGCCACTACTGACTTTGGCTGGGCTTGATTTTACCCCTTCAACTACAACATGTTGAGATCTGTCTGTCAAGAAACACTTGATCCATTTCAGTAACTTTCCAGAGACACCAATGTTGGATAGTTTTTTCAATGGGATCTTGTGATCAACCCTGTCGAAGGCCTTACTGAAATCAAGGTAGATGACATCGGTGTTGGAGTCCTCTTCCATAGCTCTCAAAATGTCATCAAAGTGATGCAGGAGCTGCGTTAGGCAGTCCCTTCCATTATGGAACCCATGTTGATTAGAGATCAGCCCTCTGTTGCTTTCCAGAAATTGGGTTATTCGAGATCTCACCACCCTCTCAAATACCTTGATGATATGAGAGGTGAGTGAGATCGGACGGTAGTTCACTGCAAGGAACTTGTTTCCCTTTTTGAAAACTGGGACAGAAGGTTTTTTGGAATATAGCCAGCATCCAGTGAGTTTCTCCACAGATTAGCAAGGGGAGATGCAAGTTGGTGTCGACACACCTTCAGGACACAAGCAGGGAACCTATCGGGGCCTACTGCTGAATTGTGTTTTATTTCGTTTATCGCCGCTAAGATATTAGGGGCACCAAACGTTATGTCCAATATAGTGTGTTGGGGGTTGACATCACTGATACAGCCCAGATCGGCCATATCAGGATTGCTGAAAACAGAGCAGTATTGTTTCTGCAGTATCTCGGCCATGGATTTGACATTATCTTGGAGAGTGCCAGTTTCATCAATTAGAGGGCCAACAATGGAGACAGTGACCCTGTGTTTCCTCGCAAATGAAAAGAAACTTTTGGGGTTGAGTTTGATTTTTTCAATGGCCCACTTCTCCTCAGCTGATCTTTGGTTATTGATGAGGGTCTTCATGCATTGTGGAGGTTCTATTTTTTGGATTCAAGCAGTGCGATAGCCGTCGAATGTGTGTGTTGCTGTTGGCAGTACTTTAGTTTGTTAATTTTGTTTGTTCTTTTTATTTTTCTGATAATAGTTTTTCTGTTTTGGGGGATTCTGCACTTTTTGTTCACAGGTCTTGGTGGGGAGTGTTTTGCACATATGTCTGTGACGGTGTCTACAAAGATCTGCCAAGATGTTTTATGGTTGGTGGAGATGTGTGTATGTGTAAAGGACCAGTCAACATGTGATAGCTCATTCCTGATTGCATCCCAGTTGGCATTATGGAGATCCATGTTATCAAATGGGTGGGCTGGAGGGAGGTCACTAGGATTAGCTTTCGGCTGGTGAAATTTCATGTTACAGAGAACCATGTCATGGTCTGAAAGAAGGGTTTTTCCACTGTAATGTTATGTATAGTGTTAGTGTGGTTACTAAACACTAGGTCCAAAATGTTCTTCTGATGTCTTGTTGGTGCAAGGACAAGTTGGGACAAAAAAAACTCATTCATAAAGTCGAAAAGTGACTCTACTGCTTCTTAGTCAGCGGTTGAGGCGGAAGTGCTTGGTTTCAAACAGTTTGTAGTCCAGTCAACACAGGGTAGATTGAAGTCTCCCATCATGAGTAGGTTGCTAGAATGGCACTGTTGAATAAAGCACTTAATGCTGTTGAGGCATTCTTTAAAGCACAGTATGGGTGTTTGGGGCGGCCTATAGAGCCCAATTACTGTCAGGTCATTGGCTTTGTTGTGCACGGTAACTGATTCACTGTAGCCGTTGGAGAATATGCTATTTCCATCTGCCGTAAACGAATCATGCAGGAAAATGGCAGTTCCACCCTTCCTTCTGCCGACACGATCCGCGCGGATGGTTGTGAAATTCTTCACTCTCACTTTGGCTTCCAAGTGGGAGTTGTCAAGGTGGGTCTCAGTGAGAATGAAGAAAGGGATGTGGTGTGGATGGTTACCAACCCAGTCTTCAATGAATTGGACCTTCCATTTTTGTGCATTGATGGAAGGGCTGACACCTTGTGCATTGAGTAGAAATGTGGAGGTTAGTGTAGTGGCTGGTTTTGACTGTTGCAGGGGGCTTGGATTTTTTGTGTCTGTTAGTGACAGCAATGTGGGGAATTGGTGCACTGGGGTAATAGCATAGGATGGTGTTGAGTGATGGCTAGAATATTTTTGTGTATCTCTTTTGCCATGTTCAACATGGCTAAAAAAGAATTTTCCTGCTTAGGGAGCAGTTTTTGGCTGGAGGTGTGGTTGCACTGTTGGATAGGGTTGTAGTTTCCAATTTTGTTGTTGTTGTTTTTGTGTCTTCCTGAAAAGACTGGACCAGCATTACTGCAGCATGGTGTGTTTTTATTTTTATTTTTATTCAGGTTTGTGTGTTGGCTTGAAGCCCCATTTCTGTTTGTGCGTCGGATCCCTGGAAGATGAGTGAAGGGACAGTCACTCAACAGACATATTCTCTCACGTTGGGAATACCGGCAGATTTTGGGACTCCGAGTTGTGTGTGTTTTGAATTTCGATTTACTATTTGGTGGTGTTGATGTTATTGTGGGATGCGTGCTTTGGCCTTGGCCGGTAGTGCGTCTAGTGCCAGGTAGATGTGTGAAGATGCAGTCACTATTTGTGCAGAGTCTCTGACGCAGTGAATAACGGCATATTTTGGGGTTTCTTGTTTGTGCCATGGGGGGCGCATTCTGCTTCATATGTTTTTTTAGATTTTTGTTACTGCAGTAGTATTGAGGTGGTGATGTGGGGGAAGAGAGCAGTGGTTTCTTATTTGGTTTTTTGTTGGTGGTATTTAAATATGTATGTGCATATATATATATATGTGTGTGTTTATATATGCATGTATATTTAATACATCCACATACATACTCTCCTATATGTATGTGTGTGTACATTATATAAAGGCATAAACAAATTTACATATCTCTCTCTCTCTCTCTCTCTCTGGACAGATATATTACACCTGCACTGTGAGGAGTGCCCTAGGTTTTGAAATCCATATTTGTAGATAATTATTAAATAACGTATGCATTAAATTTACGCACTATTAAATAATTTAGGCTTTAAATAGTCTAACTGTGCCAGTAGACTACATTATTAACAACATTCAATCCTATTGACTACTCAGAGCTCTCTTCTTTGACTTCTTACTTCCTACAGAAACTTTATATACTATCTGTCCGTCTGTCTGTCTATTTGTCTGTCTGTCTTTCTGTGTGTGTGTGTGTGTGTAATGTACACATACAACATAGATACATATGTACATATTATGGCTGCCCCCTCGTTATTGACTATGGCCATTGCACGAAGCTTAACTGTTACTGGTGCTGTGATCGAATGTGACTTTTTAGCCCAGCCAAAGATCTACAATGTCTTGTACAGAATTGGCAACTAAAACCTTTACCGGTAATAGCCGGCTATAATTGTAACTGGGCTTCATGTACCTTTGCATGTCGTTTAAGTCCTCCTGCCAAATTACACTCTCTTCCACATGCCTGACAGATATGATTAGTATGGTGTGTAACACCACCACCAGTGGCCAGGTTGTCACTCATCTGTCTCACTTTATGACGACAAAGATGACTCTTGAGTCCAGCTTTACTGAGGCAGGGTCTTGCACAGACACTGCATGTCAGCATCATAGGAAGACCCTTCCCATCTGGAAGTGTAACAGCGATGCCCTTCCTGACATCCCTCCTTACTTTCTCATGTGCAACTCGAGATTTCTCAAAAGTGGTTACATATATATGCATTACATACAAATGTACATATTTAGTTACATATAAATGTGTGTGCATGCGTGCGTGTGTGTGTATCATCATTATCATCATCATCATCATCATCATCATCATCATCATTTAACGTCTGTTGTCCATGCTGACATGGGTTGGATGGTTTGACCAAGGCTGGTAAGTTGAGTGGTTGCACCAGACTCCAGTCTGTTTTGGCATGGTTTGTACGGCTGGATGTCCTTCCTAATACCAACCACTCCAAGAGTGTAATGGGTGTTTTTATGTGCCACCGGCATGGGTGCTAGTTGCATGGCACTAGTATCTGCCATGATTACAATTTGACTTGTCTGGGTCTTCTTCTCAGGCACGGCATATTACCAAAGGTCTCAGTCATTTGTCATTATCTTCATGAGATATACATACACTCACATAAGGATATACACTGACATTCTACTCCACTCTTTCTCACTCTCTTTCTTTCTTTCCCTCCCTCTTCCTCTTCCTCTCTCTCTCTCCCTCTCCCTCCCTCTCTCTCTCTTTCTCTCCCTTTCCCTCAAACACATACACACTTCTTAATGGGAAATTTATGAGTTACACATTTTGTAAAGATGTTCAACCATCCATCCTTATAGATTTTTTAAAGTCTTAAATTATATTTCTTAACTATCAATATCCCTAGTAGTGTACCATTGGAAAACATCAGCAACAAAGTGTGATATGAGGTATATTTGACTGCTATTTCAGGCATGTGACGTGACCATAACAAAGCTTCCTTGTGTAAATGTTTTCATTTGATGACTTGAAGTGAGGTAAAGCCTTATGAGTAAAATTTAGTTTGCAAAAATTAAAGCTATCATTTACAAGTATGTACCAAGCTTTCGGTCATTGTTTTAAATAGTTGCAAGTAGGTTCTCTTGGTTCTCTTACACTTGAACCTAGCAGAACATCATGAATGTGATGACTGGAGAGAGAAAGGGCTGTATCAACATTTAGCCTGTAATCATTTCAGCTGAGTAGACAGGAGTGATGTTAAAAGAAGTGTCTTGCTCAAGAACACAACATACTGCCCAGTTCTGGAATCAAACCCATAACTTTATGATTGTACACTTAATACCCCGACCATTCAGCCATAGATTTATTGTTGTGGATCCCTTCAATCCAGCCATGATCTAGACCTGTTGTTGTTTACGCTTTCAGTCAGCCACTTCTAGTAGACTCAAAGTCAAACACATCCAAGCCATGACCATACCATCTAAAACTACATTATCTAAGGCCTTTTTCATTTTTCTTTTTTAAGATAGAAGGTGCTGGTGCTCTGCAAGTGGCTGTACCACATAAAAAGCACCCACTCAGTATGGTATTTGGCAGACACTCGGCTTTGGCACAATCCTCTGGCTCCTTGGTTTGTGTCAAATGTCCTACCCATGCCAGCATGAAAAACAGACATTAAATGATGATGATGACAAGAAGGATGTGATGTGGAGGAATTTCACTCCTACTTTTACCAGGTCAAACAACCTGGTAAAAATAGCAGTAAAATACCCCTCCCACTTAGAGGCTCCCTCATTCACTCATTTATGCTTGTTGATCTCTTTGAAAAGTCTTTGTTCTTCCTATTTTGTGTTACACACTATTTACAAAACATGTCCCAGAACGTCAGTCTTCAGTGGATGCCCTTTTGGGTTCCACCTTCTATATCACAATCTCTTGTATATGCTTTGCACTCGTTCCATTTTGTCATTTTGTGTGTGTGTGTGGGTCATTTGACTAATACTATCCATTATTCATTGTTGACATATGGCTCCAGGTCAGCTGAGATTAACCAGATTTATGAAAAGCATTTCAGCCTTGACTATCCTAATTTATTGGATATAATGTCATCCCTATTTTAAGAAGTCAGACCAGACCTCCAGTTTGACAATATCTATCTTTCTTTCTTCCCCCAATCACGGAGGCCTTGTAAAGGGTTATAGGTATGGTCTTCCATCTTAGCTAAAAGATAAGAAAAAGTATCCTTTATTCAAGATGATGTAATATGAATGGAGAGCTGATTGCTATTTCTAGCAACTTCAGCAGTTGTATAGAATAAGGATTAGGCAACAGCTGGGTCTTGGCTCACAAGAGAGCAACCATACCTATAAGGTGTTTTCTGGGACCTTGGACCTTTAACAAAAATTTTTTCAAATATATATTTGTGGGTCATTGTGTTTTAGTTAATGTCATATGTGTAATTTTTGCTTGCATAAGTATTGTATGTGATAGAATTGGGGGGTGGGGGTACATGGAGATATTTTCATTTGTAAGATCATCATCATCATAATGTAACATCCACTTTTCCAGACAGAATTTTTTCAATGTGGATTTTCTACAGTTGGATGTCATTCCTGTTGCTAACCCTCACCTGTTCCAAATAAGGTAACATTTTCCCATAGCTAGACATATTTTTCATAGAAGACTGGAAATGAACAACCTCATTTGTACAATAATGATACTCATTTGCAACCATCGCATGATGCCTAAACAAAGGTTTATACACACACATGCACACATGTACATATATAACAAACTAGCAGTATTGCCCGGCGTTGCTTGGGTTTTTTGCA
Source organism: Octopus sinensis (assembly GCF_006345805.1). Classification (NCBI taxonomy): domain Eukaryota; kingdom Metazoa; phylum Mollusca; class Cephalopoda; order Octopoda; family Octopodidae; genus Octopus; species Octopus sinensis. Next base: position 57,120,135 of record NC_042999.1, on the reverse strand, counting down.
ATACCTTTAGAATTGGAATTTTTGAAAAGTAAAAATTTTGCATTATGTAGCTTGTTATTCTCTTTAAGTGAACATTTTTTCTGGTTGAAATACACCGAAAAATGGTGACACAGCAGTCAAAAAATCGTAAAAAATAGGGATTTTCATAGAAAAAAAGCACCTTTTTGGTTGTAAATAATTTTTGGTGTTAACATGGTCCGATTTGAATTTTTTCTTCTGCAGAAGGAAGAGCAAGCCTTCGCACCACAGGGTCTCGGAGGAGATAGTGTTAGTTGAAAGCTACCAAACCTGCCACACACACACAGACAACTTCAGCTTTATATATATAGATTAGAATGACAAAGAACTAAATAATTATGTAATAAACATTTCATTAGCTTACATCTGTTTCTGCCATGAGATACAACGCATTCATAGTTGAATGCTTGAGTATCACTCCATAGCTTCACCAGAGCTTCAAATGTGAAGTGCGATTTTATTTAGGAAACATTTACATTTAGATATAAACACAGAAAGAAATTACTAATGAAAAACCATAAACGTATGTAGGAAATGAATTGAGAGGTTTGACGGGGAGAAGCCCCTTCCAGTATTAGAATACAATTATTTAAAAATGTGTATAAAGATAGGTATACAAGAACTTCAATGAAAAGAAGTAAAAAAGAACAAAGTAAAACATACATCCTATGAATAGCAATAGATTGACATATACAAGATCCAAGACAATGAAAGGAAGAGAAAAAGAAAAGAGATAAAAATAGAATGCAAGGAGAAAGAGAAAACAGAAGTGTTTATGATGGTCAATAAACACTTTTCTACATCAGGATCGTAGCCAGATTGACCATTAGTAATTTTCAAGCTGAAAGGGGGTGGAGAAGGGTGGAGAGAGGAGTGATAAAATGGGGAAGACATTATACACATAATGTGTGTGTGTGTGTGTGAGTGCTTGTGTCTGTGTGTGTAGATAGAAAGAGGAGGTAATTCTGACAAATATATAAATATCTTCATACAATACACGTACAAACAGGTGGATACATACTTGAGTATATCTACATACACACACACACACATACATACATACAAGAACACATACAGAAATACACATATTCATACGTAAACACACACACATAGATATATGCACCAAAACATCTATAAAAATGAAGTATGTGTACATATTTACACAAATACACAACTATGTACATAGTATAGACTCAGATACCTACAAATAGATCAAAATATAGTTACACATAGACAGAGTCTTACTCACACACACACACACACACACACATGCATATACACACATGTACATGTAGATGCAGATACTACCACAAAAGCAATACATCATCGTCGTCATTTAATGTCTGTTTTACTTGCTGGCATGGGTTACACGGTTTGACTGAAAACTGGTAAGCAGGGAGCTACACCAGATTCCAGTTTGATTTGGCATGGTTTCTATGGCTGGATGCCCTTCTTAATGCCAACCACTCCAAGAGTGTAGTGGGTCATTTTTCCATGCCACTGGCATGGATGCCAGTTATGCAGCACCAGCATCGACCACAACTACAATCTCACTCAGTTTAACAGCTCTTCTCAAGTGCAGTATATTGCCAAAGATCTCGGTCACTTGTCACTGCCTCTGTGAGACCCCCACATTCAAATAGTGTTTTGTATATGTCATCGGCACGAGTGCCGGTTATGTGACATTGGCATTGCCCATAACTATGATTTCACTTGGCTTGACAGGTCTTCTCAAGAATGGCATATCACCAAAGGTCTCAGTCATTTGTCATTGCCACCCTGAGGCAATATATCTATAAATATAAAAGAGAGTTTATGTGGGTACGTATGTTCCTTATGCATTCTAAAACTGCATTGCTGATTTTGAAGTATGGGCTATCAAAAGATTCAGTAATCTTTATTTTCACTTACATATTTTCTACGTTATCTCAACAACCAGCTATAGATATTTGAAAGACACTGCTCCAGGATGACCAGGTTTCATTAGAAAGTGAAAATAGTTTTGTAATTACAAATGGAAAGTGTGGAGACGTAGATTCCATGTGCTGTTCATTCAAAGGGTTCTTGTGGATCTTTGAATGAACAGCACATGGAATCTACATATCCACACTTTCCATTTGTAATGACAAAATATGAACTCCTATTGGAATTTACATACCACAGACATGAAGTATTTCTACCCATTCTACACACCACTTTTCTTGGACAGTGGAACTGCAACTATAACATCCTATATATATTTTTGTTTTTAAATGTCCTTATAAATATCCTTATAAATAGATGTTCATACAAAACCTGCATTAGACTCCTCACTCGTATTATTATCAAACGAAGAGTTTAACTGTGGTCCTTCCATAGCACTTCCATAATCTTACCTGCCACCTTGGGTCTTCTGGATACCAATACCTCTCTCATATTTATATATATATATATATATATATATATATAAGGTGGATGTTAAATGATGGTGATGATGATGTATGTATATATATATATACATTGATAGATAAATAGATAGACAGACAGACATTCAGAGAGCTTCTTTCAGTTTCCACTTGAGAAATCCACTTAAATAGCTTTGGTCAACCTGGAATTATAGTAGATATCACTTGTTCAAGGTGATATGCTGTACAACTGAACCCAATACCACATGGTTAAAAAGCAAGCTTCTTAACCAGACAGCTACACCTGTTGTGAGATATAATATAAAATACATATGACCCATGGGTAAATGTTAAAAAAAATCTTCAAAAGTGAACCTTTACAAAAAGAAATTGCTGAATTCTGGTGTGGAGGATCCTTCATTGACTCTTTCAAAATCTATATTTTCTTTAGCAGCACACTGTATGGTCAGCTTGCCAGAGCTGAACTCTTCATAGAAATGTGAGTAAAAATTAGTTTCTGATTATTGTATTATCTTTCAGCATTCACATGACTGTTAAGTTTCATTCAAATTCTATACATTCATAACTACATGTGTTCTCTCTCAGTCAGTATTAAATATTCAAATTAAATTCTCCTGTGGTGTAGACCTACTAATTAGGGTATGATGTAAATATCAGATGCACACCAAGGAATATCGTTGTGCTTAATCATGTTTGATTAACTTTTTAATTGCTCACTGCATTAACTATGTTAGCACTAACTTAACTATTGGTTTTCATGTAGATGACGTATCTGGGTATTTTTTCTCATTAATTTTCTATTTTTTTAATATGTTATTTTTCATATCAGAGCATGGACATTATTATACACTAACTCATTACTATTTTAGCAAAAATAGTGAGGTCAAATGAAACTGGACCGTGTCTGGAGTTGTTTCCTATACTTGCTGAACTAATTAAAATAATATTAGTCTTTAAACTATTATTATCTTTACCCCATCAAATAATTATTTTTAATTAGCTTTGAGATACTCACTGCATTAAACATCTTAACAGTTACTTAACTATATTGTTTTTCATGCAGGTGGCATATCTGAGTAATTAGTCTCTGTGATTTATTACTGAAATATATAAAGCATGTTTGTGTGGTTACAATCTATTCAATTTGCAATCATGGTATTTTGGGTTTCATCCCCCTCTGTCACACTTTGGGCAAGTGACTTTTGCTGTAGCCATGGATTTTCCAACGCCCTCTTAAAGAAATTTTGTGAAGGAATACTATAAAAACTTGTTGAGAGAGAGAGAGAGAGTGTGTGTGTGTGTGCGTGTGTGCTTGTGTGCATGTGTACATGCATGTGTCTGTTGCTTTCTGTGTACTTTCACATTGATACCATTAGAGCAATTCTGCATATATTTATGTCTCCTGTAAACAGTACCTTCCATGGCTTGATGCTTTCAGGAGCTTCATGTGCAGACTAGTTGAGAGAAAATACCTTACTTGAAGCAGAACCGAGGGTATGTGACAGGAAGAGCAACTAGCCATAGATTACTGTTTCAATACATCTTGTGCAACCCATGCTGGCATAGCAAAATCTGCAGTGAAATTTTTCAAACATGTATTTATGAGCCTTGGTTTTTTATCTTATTACGCAAAAAATTCTTATACACACATATATATATATATATATATATCATCATCATCATCATCGATTAATGTCCATTTCCCATGCTGGCATGGGTTGGACGGTTTGACTGAGGTCTGGAGAGCCAGCGGTTGCACCTGGCTCCAATATATATATACATATGCAGGAAGCTTCATACAGTTTTTCATCCCCCAAAATTACTAAATTCACCCACAGGGCATTGTTTGGCCCAGGTCTATAGTAGAAAACACTTTGCCCATGGTGCCACACAGTAGGACTGAACATGAAACCATGGTGGTGTATACATCTTGACTGAAACAATGCAATCTAAATCAGACCATATTAGGTCAAAATTGCAATCCTTCTTTTGATGCAAACTTGTCCTCACTCCCCAAATATGTTCAAGCACCCAACAAAATATTTTAGAGCAAGGCTAGATTCATATTTTTAGATAGAATTAATTTGTTTGCTCTGCAGTGTGTTATGTAATTTTCCTCTAACACTAATTATTATCTGAGTGTCTTATAAGTTAAGGTAGTAAGGAGTGGAGGGATTAACTTCTGGAACTCGTAAGAACTGCCAGAGTGAGAGCTGTGTCAGTAGTAGGTTCTGGAATCAGATATGAGGAAAGGATGAGGGTAGGAGAGAAGATGGTTGGTTTAGGAGAAATATTGAAAAGACAGTAAGGGGAGAAAAAGGGTGGGAGATTTGTACCAAAAGGAAAAGTGAGATGCAGGTTGATTTAGAGGAAAAGATAAGGAAATAAAGAGTTGGAAGTATGTATGTGAAGAGAAGCCGGTGGAAGTGTATGCATGTGTAGGGAAAATAAGGTAAATAAAATGGATTTAGATAGGGAAGTGAAAAGAGAGTAAATAATGGGAGATTAAAACTGAGAGGGGAGAAGAGTGAAAGACAGAGAGAGCAAGAGAGAGAGAGGAGAGAGAGGTCTTAAATATTTTGAAAGAAAGAGTTGAAGAAGGGCAAAATGGAGAAGACAAGGTGTGTGAGATAAAGGAAGGAAAGGCAGAGATGGGAAATGTTATCAGAGGAAATAAAGGAAGCATTGTCAGACTTGTGGCTGCTACAGTAGAAGCTGGGTGGAGACCAGTGCAAGATAGAAATGGTAAGATGGCAGTAGGGATGGCAGATAGAGGGGGAAGTAAGTGGAGAAACAGTCTGTTAAATTTCACCTCTCCAGAACTTGTTTCAAATAGTCCAGAGATAACAGCTACAGACCACTCATTCAATATGAAACCACCCATCATCATCACTATCACAACTACAACTATTACTGCTACAATATTGAGCCATCTCCCATCTCTCTCACTCTCTTTCTCTCCCTCACTACCAAACATGCCCCACTGCACAGAACTACCCCTAGGGTTGCTGGAACTCCATGCAATCAGAATTTCAGTGCTCTTACAAGTATTTTTTTTTCACTGAGCAGAAGATAGAACATTTCATACAACATAAAATTTTCAAATGTTTTTATTAACCCTTTAGTTACTGTATTTATTTTAAGATGCTCTGAGTTTCTTTCAATTACTTAAAATATAACAAAGAATTTAGTAAAATAACTTGGTTATCATTCAGTTAGTGTTAGGAACATAAATTGTGACTAAGATTTGGTGGAAGATTTTAATAAAAAACTTATGAAAACAAGACATTTGTACTCAGAGCCAGAACCGGTTTCAGCCGGGTTGGTAACAAAAGGATTAATATAACCTAGGAGAGAGAGAGAAAGAGAGGTTGCAACTACATCACTTGCAATGACCTCTGACATATTTTTGTTACAAATACTAAAGGATGTTGACTTCTTGTAAATAACTTCCTTCTAATAAACTTTTAAAATGTGAACAAAAGAACAGATGATAAAAAACATACATTATCCTAACAAATATTTTTTCTTAACTTTATATCTGCAAATCTTTTCATAAAAAATGATTTTTTGTTGACATAATTGGTATTCTCATGTCATAGACAGCTGTATATATGTCTTTAAAAGTTTTAATTTACCAAAGTTAGTCCACCTAATTTCTGAAGGGTTCTTGTCATTCTTTTCTTTTAAAAAGACTTTTTTTTATCAATTCATTTAACAAGATTCCTGATGTGAAATCATGTGATGAAACTGATATTGTAGTATTTTGGGATGGTCATTTTATTCATTTATTTATTTTTTGCCAAATAAACACACACTATTTTTTCTTCACTCATTTATTACTGTTATTTTATTATTTATTTTTTTTTATATAATTAATACTTTTTAATTTAAGACAACCATTCTTCAATTATATATATATATATTAACTATATAGTATTTGTTTTTGTTGATGCTGTCATTGCTGTTGTTTAGCTCTATGCTAGTTCTGATCTAACCAGATGTTGTAACCACCAGAATCATTCTGTTCTGTTCTTCCTTTTTCTTTTGATATCTCTTTTTTCTACAGACATTTGAATACTGTATATATAGCAAAGAATCTATTATCAGAGTATTACCTTCATGACAAAGATGCCATCATTCAGACATCTCCAGTATGACACAGATCATAAAATTTGAATAATATTAATTGCACAGGATTGTTACCAGCATTTGAATAATACCTATGTAATACAGATACTGTCAATTAGACATCTCCTGCGTGGCAAAGATATTTAAATATCACTTATGTAAGATGGATATCATCATTTAAATATCACTCATAGGGACATGGATACCACTGTTTGAATATCATTTTCAGAATGGATTCTATTATTTAGATATCACCTTTTACCACTAATTTCAGATTTTATCTTACCTTTCTAATAATTTCTAATAGCTTAGAAACTCAGATATCCTATACAGATATAAGAGCAATGCTCCTTTGCAAAACAATATCTGTATCTTGAGTTAGTTATCATTTACTACTTACTACACAAGTTAATTTTTACCACTGTAAAAATGAAGATTGGTTTCTTTGGCACAATGTTTCTTATACTGAGAAAATGGATATTCAATATTCAAGAAGAATTCACATGATATAGATTGATCTAAGCTCTGTATAAATATTTTAAGCTTGCTTTATAAAAAATGGTACATGGATTTAATAGATAGCAAAGCCACAAAATAATATAGACCAGTTTAATATTTTTGTGATAAAGAATTTATAATATGTATGTTAATATTAGTTGAACTGGTATATTCATTGCGACTGTTGCTTTCACTACATTTCAGCTGTTGTATGCTTTGGCCTACATCAGGTGTCTTGTATTAAATTTGGTTGTTTTATAGGAATTTCAGACCTAACCCTTTATTTGATCCATGGAGGTACATTGTTCTCACACAATGCAGAGAGTGGCATGAGAACAGTGTGCTCCATGGATCAAATTCTAATACAACAACCCAAGACACTTGAAGAAGGTTGGAGCCTACAACAGCCAAAACATAGTGTAAGTAGCAGTGAAGATGGGGACACCAATCTGACTAATATAAACAGTATACATATTATATACGAACTTTATAAAAAATACTATATAAACAGGCATAGGAGTGGCTGTGTGGTAAGTAACTTGCTTACGAACCACATGGTTCCGGGTTCAATCCCACTGCATGGCACCTTGGGCAAGTGTCTTCTACTATAGCCTCAGGCTGACCAAAGCCTTGTGAGTGGATTTGGTAAATGGAAACTGAAAGAAGCTCGTCGTATATATGTATGTATGTGTGTGTGTATATATGTTTGTGTGTCTGTGTTTGTCTCCCCAACATCGCTTGACAACCAATGCTGGTGTGTTTGCGTCCCCGTAACTTAGTGGTTCGGCAAAAGAGACCGATAGAATAAGTACTAGGCTTACAATGAATAAGTCCTGGGGTCGATTTGCTTGTGTAAAGGCAGTGCTCCAGCATGGCCACAGTCAAATGACTGAAACAAGTAAAAGAGTAAAGAGTAAAGCGAGTAAACTTAATGAAATGCAAAACCCGCTAAATAACAGTCTTGCTTCACAAAAAATATATAAATTTAGTGATAGTTTTACCTACTGAATAATAGATCTGCATTATATAAAATACTATACAGATTAATGAATAATAGAACTCACTAAATAATAGTTCTAATACATAGCAAACCTACTAAATAATAGCCCAGCTTTATAAAAAAAATACTATATAAATGCAACGTATATATATATTTATATGAATGTAATAAATAGCAAGATATAACATAATAAAATGTGAAAAGTATTAACTAAAAACAATCCACAGTAAACAATTAGCAGAGTATTATAAAAGCATCAAGACTTGATATTTTTTTTTTTTCTTTTCTTTAATCCTCTAGTTTACTCTCGTTGCTCTGTGGAGTTGACATTTTGGTTAAGCAGCAAGAGAGAAGCCTGAAATGTTTCCTTTAGAAAGGAAATAATCTGGAAGTATGTTTGTACACGTGGATGATATTAGCAGGCGGGTGTTCTATGAGATAGACTGAAGAGATTTCTCAGATGGTTATATAAAGAGGAAATTATACATATATACACACGTACATACATACATACACACACACACATACATATATACTTACATACATACATACATACATACATACATACATACATACATACATACATACATACATACATACATACATACATACATACACATACACAAACAAACTCTTTCTGGTTTTTATTAGAATTTGTTAGTTTGTGTTTGCTTTGCAATTAATATATAGCTTTTTTGGAGCTCACCTTCTGGAATAAATTATGTGTAAATTGATAAATATCTGTGTCATGTATGGTATGTGGCAGTGAGGTGGAATATAGGAAGTTTGTTCTTCAGGTGTAATTGTTTGTATGTCTCTGTCTCTGTTGTGTAATCATCTGTTGGAGCTGTCTGCATCTGGGAGTGTTTGTGAATGCCTGAATGCATGCATGTGTGTGACTGTGTGCCTGTGTATGTACCACTCTGTATGTGTGTGTGTGTGTCTATGTGCATTCATGCATGTGTAAGCATGTGTTTTGTATTTGCATAGGTGTCAGTACTTTCATTATGGTTGTGTGTTTAAGAAGTTCACATTACAAATCATGCAATTCTGGGTTCAAATATGCTGTGCATCACCTTTGGCTACTCCAGCCTTGGATTGCTCCAATCAGTTTAGGTGAAATTGAGTAGATGCAAACTGTGTGGGAGTATATCAAATAGGTTTACTTATTCTTGGGCCTAGCCCTTTTTTGAGGCACTGTATCTATAAATATAAAAGAGAGTTTGTGGGTGCATATGTTCCTTATGCATTTCTGATTGGAGAAGGATAAAAAAAAAAGCCAAGACTTTGTGACTACTTTCATTACTTTCCATCTTCTTTTCACCCTTTTGATTGAAAGCCTATCTTGACTCTCATAATTAATCTCTATCTCACGCCATTTCTCATTTAAACTTCTTTCTAGCTTGGTTCCCATAAATATCTATCTATCTTGATTCTCATAAATTTGCCTCTACACTGAAGAGATTTACATATCATTGAAATACATTGGAATTTTAAGGATTGTTATTGTCTTACTTACAATGAAATAAATCTATAACTATTGAGGTTTGTCCTGAAAATGACACCACAATTTTTTAATGAATTTTCACTAGAATTTGCATTAGCTTGCTTACCAACCACATGGTTCTGGGTTCAGTCCCACTGCATGGCACTTTGGGCAAGTGTCTTCTACTATAGCCTCAGTGAGTGGATTTGGTAGACAAAAACTGAAAGAAGCCTGTTGTATATTTGTATATACTCTTTACTCTTTTACTCTTTTATTTGTTTCAGTCATTTGTCTGTGGCCATGCTGGAGCACCGCCTTTAGTCGAGCAAATCGACCCCAGGACTTATTCTTTGTAAGCCTAGTACTTATTCCATCGGTCTCTTTTGCCGAACTGCTAAGTTACGGGGGCGTAAACACACCAGCATCGGTTGTCAAGCAATGTTGGGAGGGAGGACAAACACAGACACACAAACATATACACACACATACATACATACACACATACATACATATATATATATATATATATATACGACGGGCTTCTTTCAGTTTCCGTCTACCAAATCCACTCACAAGGTTTTGGTTGGCCTGAGGCTATAGTAGAAGACACTTGCCCAAGGTGACATGCAGTGGGACTGAACCCGGAACCATGTGGTTGGTAAGCAAGCTACTTACCACACAGCCACTCATCTATATTATATGTGTGTGTGTCTGTGTGTCTGTGTTTGTCCCCACAACATCGCTTGACAACAAATGCTGGTGTGTTTACATCCTGT
>NC_042999.1:57079821-57104821 GCF_006345805.1 Octopus sinensis | reverse complement strand
AATCTGCAGAAAACAACTTCCGTCACTTTCCAGGGGGAAAAACTAGAAGTAGTTGATAGCTTCCGTTATCTAGGTGACCAAGTCAGTAGTGGGGGTGGGTGCGCTGAAAGTGTAACTGCTAGAATAAGAATAGCCTGGGCAAAGTTTAGGGAGCTCTTACCTCTGCTGGTGACTAAAGGCCTCTCGCTCAGAGTAAAAGGCAGACTGTATGATGCGTGTGTACGAACAGCCATGCTACATGGCAGCGAAACATGGCTGTGACTGCTGAGGACATGCGTAAGCTCGTGAGGAATGAAGCCAGTATGCTCCGATGGATGTGTAATGTCAGTGTACATACTCGACAGAGCGTTAGCACCTTGAGAGAAATGTTGTACCTAAGAAGCATCAGTTGTGGTGTGCAAGAGAGACGATTGCGCTGGTATGGTCATGTGGCGAGAATGGATGAAGATAGGTGTGTGAGAAAGTGCCAATCCCTAGCAGTTGAGGGAACCCGTGGAAGAGGTAGACCCAGGAAAACCTGGGACGAGGTGGTGAAGCACGACCTTCGAACTTTAGGCCTCACTGAGGAAATGACCAGAGACCGAGACCTTTGGAAATATTCTGTACATGAGAAGACCAGGCAGGACAAGTGAGCCCAGCCCACTTATGAATGCCTTTCCTCCCTTGGACACAAAGACCGGTTGAGGCAAGCGAAGTCGATATAGAACCTCATCCGACGACAGACACCCATCCCAACCCCCCATGCTTGCGAAGACATGTTGGGGCAAGCGAAATCGAAATCGAAATCGAAACCGAATTGAACCAGCCAGGATCCCTGGCCTGGTGGTACGTAAAAAGCACTATCCGACTCGGGGCCGTGGCACGTAAAATACTCCAATGCGACCGTACGACAGGCACCCATGCCAACCCCCTTTGCTTGTGAAGACATGTTGGGGCAAGCGAAATCGAAATCGAATTGAACCAGCCAGGATCCCTGGTCTGGTGGTACGTAAAGCACTATCCGACTCGTGGCCGTGGCACGTAAAATACTCCAATGCGACCGTACGACAGGCACCCTTGCCAACCCCCTTTGCTTGTGAAGACATGTTGGGGCAAGCGAAATCGAAATCGAAATCGAATTGAACCAGCCAGTATCCCTGGTCTGGTGGTACGTAAAGCACTATCCGACTCGTGGCCGTGGCACGTAAAATACTCCAATGCGACCGTACGACAGGCACCCTTGCCAACCCCCTTTGCTTGTGAAGACATGTTGGGGCAAGCGAAATCGAAATCGAATTGAACCAGCCAGGATCCCTGGTCTGGTGGTACGTAAAAAGCACTATCCGACTCGTGGCCGATGCCAGCACCGCATCGACTGGCTTCCGTGCCGGTGGCACATAAAATACACCAATCTGACCGTGGCCGTTGCCAGCCCCGCCTGGCACCTGTGCAGGTGGCACGTAAAAAGCACCCACTACACTCACGGAGTGGTTGGCGTTAGGAAGGGCATCCAGCTGTAGAAACATTGCCAAATTAGACTGGAGCCTGGTGCAGCCTTCTGGCTTCCCAGAACCCCGGTCGAACCGTCCAACCCATGCTAGCATGGAGAACGGACGTTAAACGACGATGATGATGATGATATTATGATATATATATATATATATATATAATATAAATAAGAAAATGGAGAAATACATCGAAATCAAATATCAATTACCAGATAATACTCAATCACATACTTTATTAAACCACTACATAAGAATCTATAAGGTTAAACATAATAATGCAGGGTAAAACATTGTACATGAAGGAGTGTACATAAAATAGTAATGTTATACAATAAGAAGAATACGTATAATAGAACATAAATATAAGTACACATAACCCTGCATTATTATGTTTAACCTTATGTGTACTTATATGTTTAACCTTATGTGTACTTATATTTATGTTCTACTAGCAGCATAGCCCGGCGTTGCCCGGGTATGTAAGAGCCCCTAGTAGGCAATGACTAATCCCAATCTAGTCCTTTCCCTCTAGGGAACGAAGGCGCATGTGTAGGTTGCAATGTCTTCTCTTCACTCCCAAATAACTATCAAACAGCTATCGATAATTCAACCCAACCAATTCCTACCAGGAAGAAATTACATTCGAGACTTTACCCCCAACACCGCCACTTCTGCTAATAGCTGCTGCAGCCGCAAGTTATTCGAATACTTTTTTTGTTTACACTTTCTTTATAACTACCACTCCAAACATTTTACCTTAAATTTTTGATGTACCCTAAGGGAACTCGGACGCTACTTGCAAACTCTTGGTTTATTATAAACCGCTTTTGTCGTGTGCACCAAAAAACCTTTTCCATTCGTTTGTTCAGTTTGGTCACTTTTGACTTTTTCGTTGTTGTCACTCACATTGCTGCCCACTTTTTTGCCATTTTTGTACATTGTTATACATTTTGGGATACTTACCCCACGTATTCCGAGAGTTAAAAAGGTCGAGTTGCATCCCCTAGACAGTCTGTAGAAAATGTGTTGCATATAAAAAGCTTAGATTCTCGACCCATGTCAAATTTATCGATTTTTTTTCAGAACTGGGGGGACTTTTCAAAATTTTCGCTGCGTTAGTTTTGAATTATGACATTGGGCTATGTGTGTGTCAAGTTTCATCAGAATCGGTTGAAAGCCGTGGTCAGGGTGAGGGTACAACCTGACAGACACACAGACAGACAAACTGCCATTTATATATAGAGAGATTATACGTATTCTTCTTATTGTATAACATTACTATTTTATGTACACTCCTTCATGTACAATGTTTTACCCTGCATTATTATGTTTAACCTTATAGATTCTTATGTAGTGGTTTAATAAAGTATGTGATTGAGTATTATCTGGTAATTGATATTTGATTTCGATGTATTTCTCCATTTTCTTATATATATTATGAATTTGTGGTAAAACATTTTACCTTTGCCCATATAATACAATAAATGAATTAATTGTATCGCAATTCTTAACATTTATGTATTATCTTTGTTGGGTGTCTCACTAGCAGTATATTGGATATATGTTATCCCATGGTGGGTTGCATTTACAACCCCTATCTCAATTTGTATATATATATATATATATATATATATATATGTATGTATATATCTTTTATTGCTTACTTTTTGTTATTAGACTGCAGCCATCCTGGGGTACAGCCTTGAGGGGTTTTAGTCAAACAGATTGCCCCCAGTAATTATTTTTCTTTAAGCCTGGCACTTGTTCTATCAACCTTCTATGCAGAACTGCTAAGTTACAGGGATGTAAGTAAACCAACATGGGTTGTCAAGCAGTAGTAGGGGACAAACACAAACATGCACGTGCATGCACATCCACCCCCAACACACATATAATATATATATACACACGGGGTTTCTTTCAATTTTTATCAACCAAATTCACTGGCCTGGGGGATATAGTAAAAGACACTTCCCTAAGGTAGGGCTACTTTACTCAATGTTTCCCTCTCTTTTCAAGATGGTAATGTAATTTGAAAGAAATTTGGTCAAGGCTAGACAGCAATACTTTGATTGCAGATCTGTTTAATCTGGACTTGTCTGGAATTAAATGATAATTTGTTTCTTTAACACCCTGATTAAACTGAAATATGGAACTTGGTCATTCAAAATCTTAACTTGCACCACAAGTTGTGATAATAATTGAAAACTTGTCCTCTACTAGTCCGATGATGGAGTACTTGCACCTTTCTGTATGTCTGAGAGAAAATCATTATCCTGGAATATATTTTTGTTGTATTAATTATATTTAAAACCTATTTTTTCAACTAATTGCAAAACTTTGAGGCATATTTATGTTTCTTTATTTAGACTTACTCTTTTAATTGTTTCAGTCATTTGACTGTGGCCATGTTGGAGCACCGCCTTTTTAGTCGAGCAAATCAACCCTAGGTTTTTAGTTGAGCAAATCGACCCCAGGCCTAGTACTTATTCTATTGGTCTCTTTTGCCAAACCGCTAAGTTACAGGGACCTAAACACACCAGCATCGGTTGTCAAGTGATGTTGGGGGGGACAAACACACAAACACATACACACACACATACATATATATGTATATATATATATATATATATATATATATACGATGGGCTTCTTTCCCTTTCCATCTGCCAAATCCACTCACAATGCTTTGGTCAGCCCGAGGCTATAGTAGAAGACACTTGCTCAAGGTGTCACGCAGTGGGACTGAACCCGGAACTGTGTGGTTTGTAAGCAAGCTACTTACCACACAGCCACTCCTACGCCTATGTAATTACTTGTAATTACATTTAAAGTAGTTATAATTTTGTTTAATAACAGAAATCCCAAATGATGATCAGAAAAAATAAAAGTTGCAGTTAGGGTTGGGCTGGTGGTTTCTCATTCTGAAACCCTTTCTTTTCTGCACATTGGTCAAGAATTTACGAATAATTATATTTGATAAAATAATAGCTTTAGCAAAACTATTCAGTCTGTGATGCAGCTTAGTCAAATTGTAGTAAACCTCAATGTAGCCTTCAAACATAAAAAGCTTCCCAAGATCTTCTCAAGACTCCATCATTCAAAGTAAAGTAAAAATATGTAAAATACCAAAGAACTTAAACAGTATACTTCGTGCTTTACATCAACATTCTCACTCATTTGCTAGATAAATATACTTGCTAAATAACATCTAAATAAAAAATATTGCTCAGTAAAAACTTCATCTATGAACTTGCCAGAAAACTGTGGTTATTAGTATTCTTGCTAGAAATATCAGCAACTTGTGCAATAATGAAGTTTTCTTGTACAGATACTTACAGCCTGAAAATAGCAGCCATGGTGAGTATCTAGACTGTCGAAGATATATTTGGTTCATTTAAATTTCTTTTCACTCTGGCTGTGTAGTTAAGAAGTTTGCTTTGCAACCATATAGTTTTGGGTTCAATATCACAGTGTGACACCTTGAGCAAGTGCCTTTTGCTATAGCTCTAGGCCATCCACTGCCTTTGAATGAAATTGATCGATGGAAACTGTGCAGAGGCATGTCGTGTGTGCTCCTTTTACTCTTTACTCTTTTACTTATTTCAGTCATTTGACTGTGGCCATGCTGGAGCACTGCCTTTAGTCGATTGAGCAAATAGACCCCAGGACTTATTCTTTGTAAGCCCAGGACTTATTCTATCGGTCTCTTTTGCTGAACCACTAAGTTATGGGGATGTAAACACACCAGCATCAGTTATCAAGAGATGCTGGGGGGACAAACAGACACACAAACATATACACACACACATACATACACACACACACACACACATATACGATGGACTTCTTTCAGCTTCTGTTTACCAAATCCACTCACAAGGCTTTGGTCAGCGCGAGGCTATAGTAGAAGACACTTGCCCAAGGTGCCACGCAGTGGGACTGAACCTGGAACCATGTGGTTGGTAAGCAAGCTACTTACCACATAGCCACTCCTTCGTATGTGTGTATGTGTGCATCTTTGTGTTTGTCTGCCCCTCCACACACACACACACATACTTCACAGCTTAGTAACTGGTGTTAGTTGTTCACATCCTGTAACTCAGCAGTTTGGCAAAAGAGACCAGTAGAATAAGTATCAAACTTTAAACAAAAAAAAAGTACTTTGGATAATTTGTTTAACTAAATCCTTCAAGACAGTGCTCCAGCATGGCTGCAGTCCAATGACTGAAACAAGTAAAAGAGAGAAGATATCCAACTCTTAGCACTATGAGCCAACAAATGAGCAACTGTACTCAATGAAAGTTCATCATGTTCAAATTTGAAACAGCTTACAGAGTCATTAGTGCACTGGGTAAATGCTTAATGGTATTTCATTTGTCTTTACAGTCTGAGTTCAAATGCCGCTAAGGTCAGCTTTGCCTTTCATCCATTTGGGGTTGATAAAATAAGTACCAGTTAGTTACTGGGGTCAATGCAATCGACTTACCCCCCCCCCCGAAATTGCTGACTCTGTACCTTATTTTGAAACCCAAAAACTGATTTTGTTGAATGTTGAGAGGGTCACATAGCCAATTAAAACACATGCATTGGTTGTAGTTCACAAATTGACTGATTAGTTTGTCAAAGTTTTTTCATCTCATCCTGTGACCTCATTGATGATGTGACTTTCATGTACTTCTTTATACTAGCATTCGTTCCTTACTCCTTGTTCCATAATCATATTCTAGAATCTAATGGTGAATGTTTTTCATATTTTGTTATAAATGAATGACAAACTAGAAATCTCTTGACAGAACAGGAAAACAAAAATGTTGGGTACAATAACATGTAGACACGCACACACATGCTGACCTCCATGATAGTACAAAGTTAGACATGACGGAATTTGAAATCTGTGTTGAGCTAGAAGGAATACCATAGATTCTTATTAGCCAACACTAGGAACTCTGCTAGTATGCTCTGTGTGTGTGTAAATGGTGTATATCAAGTTGCATAACTTAGCAATTCAATAAAGAGAGACTGCTAAAATAAGCACCAAATTGTAGTAAGTACTGGGTTGGGTTGGGGTCAATACACCTGTCTAAATCCTTGAAGGTGGTGCCCCAGCATGCCCTCAATTTCTGTGACTGAAATCAGTAAAGGAATAAAAGAGGTTTTTTCTCAGCTTCAGATAAATGTTAAAAACCTTCTTGTATTTCTTCAGTATTTCATTACTCTTGTTTTTAAATTCTATTTTATAAGTCTGAGCATAATATAATTCATATCATATTCTTCCATTTATACTCCCACACACAAACCATTACCAACATCTTCATTATTTTAGCAGCCACTTTTCCATGCTTGCATAGGTTAGAAGGATTGTGTGGAGGCAGATTTTCTAAGACCAGATGTCCTTCCTGTCACCAAACCTTGTCTGTTTCTAAAAGTAAGGTGTAATTTTCCAGTGGCTGGAAAATACTGGCAAATAAGATTAGAAATGAACACCAGAGCTTGTATGATGGAGACAATGATTTACGACTATCAAATGGTATCAGAATAAAGAGACACATATGCTGACACGCTGACATGCATGTGTGTGCGTGTGTGTGTGTATGTGTGTGTATGTGTGTGTGTGTGTATACACATACACACATTGGGTTTCTTTCAGTACCGCTGTAGCTAATCCATACACAAAGCTTCGAGTGCCATGCAGCGAGACTGAACGCAAAACCACGAGGTTGAGAATTGAATATCTTAGCCTCACAGCCATGCAAACATGATAAATCAATAAAATCCAAGGAAATTTAGTGATGTGTTATTTCTCATTTATCAACACACATACACACGTTTTGTCAACACAAACACACACACACTATTTATTTGTCATTCCTAAATCATTCTGTTCTTAAGTCTCTCATTGCTATTACCACCACCACCGTATGCACATGGCTATCAAACACACACACACACACACATCTAAACACACTCATAGACACACATGCACATACACACACAAACACACACACACAAACATACATATATATATATATATACTATCGATTCATTCTGAAATCAGCTCATATTTAAATCATTCACAAGAAACCAAAACACAGCATTTAATCAGAATTCTCAATGGGAACATTTTGGTTTTCGGAATTATCTTTTATTACTTTACTGGCTTCAGTCACTGGACTGCGACCATGCTGGGGCACCACAGTCAAAGGTTTTTGTTGATTGTATCAATTCCAGTTCTTATTTCAGCCTTACAAAGAAATACAACACCAAATTTCACTGGTAGACATAAACATATATAGTGATATACATACATATACATACAAATACACACACACACACATATACACGTATGATGTACAAAGGGTAAAGAATGACCATGAATGACCATGGGATTGCACCTAGAAAGTTACCCTCTGAGGCACAAGTCCAGGCAAGGTTGTTTATGGAAGACCAGCAGTCACCCATGCATACTGGCCTCTCCTCTCCATGACACTGATGCTATTTAAGGGAATGGCAAAGGCTTGGCATCAGTGATGTTGCTACTCGTTTTTATGGCTGAGTGAACTGGCGCAGCAGGAAATAAAGTGTTTTGCTCAAGAACACAATGCACAGCCCAGCCTGGGAATCAAACTCACTACCTTATGATTGTGAGCCCAATGCTGTAACTACTGAACCATTTGTTACAAATGCACACACACACACATACATACATATATATGACTGCGTGTGTATCGTTGGCGATTTTTTTTTCCTCCGTCTTCCCTTCCTTGGACCTTTCCTTTCCCTACGTTTCTGACAAAGAGCTCTGCTCGAAATGTTAAATCCTCCTTTCTTTCCTTTCCTAAACGTCCAATAACACTATACTTGTTCCACGTCCTCTCGGCTTGTTGTGTTTTCTCTCTGTGTTTTCATGTTTGGATTAACTTTATATATATAGTTTATCTGTAATTTAATGCTAATGCAATAATGCGTTCTCTGATGTTCTGTTGTGGTTGATCTCTTGGAACACCTATTATTGAACTACAAACAACCGTAACAGTGATAATATGGAGATGCATATAGGAACTATAATATAAACTTGTGTTCATCCTTTAGTAAAGCTACTACTCATTGTAGGAAGCAGACTGGATTATGATTGAGATCTAAACACAAAAGTAACAGTCATCCATCTGCTTGTCCACACAATTACTACTGTAGACCACATCAAATCATATCCCTCAAAATATATATGTATATATTGAAGGGTATGCTTTGATGTGATAGACTTGACCAAAATGTTATAGGCGTATGAGTGGCTGTGTGGTAAGTAGCTTGCTTACGAACCACATGGTTCCAGGTTCAGTCCCACTGCATGGCACATTGGGCAAGTGTCTTCTACTATAACCTCGGACCGACCAAAGCCTTGTGAGTGAATTTGGTAGACAGAAACTGAAAAAAGCCCGTCGTATACATGTATATATATATATATAATATATATATATATATATATATATATATATATGTATTTGTGCGTGTATATGTTTGTGTGTCTGTGTTTGTCCCCCCAACATCGCTTGACAACTGATGCTGGGTTGTTTACGTCTCCGTAAATTAGCGGTTCAGCAAAAGAGACCGATAGAATAAGTAATAGGCTTACAATGAATTGACCCGGGGTCGATTTGCTCGACTAAAGGCAGTGCTCCAGCATGGCCATAGTCAAATGACTGAAACAAGTAAATGAGTAAGCAAGAACAAGCTAGTTAGTTATGGAAGAATCGTGTAACATGTAATAAAAACAAAATCGAATGTTGATATTTTGATATTTTGAATGCAGTTAATACGTCTGTTTCAAGTAATTATGTAAGAACATGTATTAAATGCATTCAAAATATCAAAAGATCAACATTTGGCTTAGTGCGTATTACATATTTTATATGTGTGTGCATGTGTACATAAACCTACAACTGTCACACAATATCCCCCCACACACACACACAATGGGTCTCTGTTGGTTTCTATTTACCAAATCCACTCTCAAGTCTTTGGTCAATCTGAGGCTACAGTTGAAGACACTTGCCTAAGATACCACACAGTAAGGTTGAACCTTAAACTATGTGGAAAAGTGAATCTTAAATGATAATGAGGATAATAATGATGTCACATGTATGTGTCTGTGTTTATGTGATTGACGACATAACTTCACTGATTAAAAGGTAACTTAATCATTTCATAAATAAACATCAACAAACAGGCGTAGGAGTGACTGTGTGGTAAGTAGCATGCTTATGAACTGCATGGTTCTGGGTTCAGTCCCACCGCGTGGCACCTTGGGAAAGTGTCTTCTACTATAGCCTCAGACCGACCAAAGCCTTGTGAGTGGATTTGGTAGACGGAAACTGAAAGAAGGTCGTCGAATATATGTATATATGTATGTCTGTATGTTTATATCTGTGTTTATCCCCCAATGCTGATGTGTTTACGTCCCCGTAACTTAGCAGTTCGGCAAAAGAGACCAATAGAATAAGTACTCAGCTTATAAAGAATAAGTCCTAGGGTCGACTTGCTCAATTGACTAAAGGCGGTGCTCCAGCATGGCGATAGTCAAATGACTGAAACAAGTAAAAGAGTAAAAAAGTATTTTGGAGATGTACTTTCCAGGCAAGTGATTTGCTCTAAGACTGTCATAAGTATTGGGTTATCCCATAAATAACGCAGTTTTTTATACCTCTTTTATTTTTCAAAATTAAGATAAACAAAGTTCTTTTTTAATCTAAACTATACTCTCCTTTATTTTCTACAATGCTCTTCCATCTGTCTGGTAGACTTGCAAGGCTCTCTTCCACAATTCACTTATCCATGACAAAAAAATACTCCTCCAGTATTGTTCTCACCTTGTCTACAGAATTCATATTTTTTCCGGCCAAATGATTTTGAAAACTGTGGCATAAATGATAATCAGGTGGGGCAATGTCCGGCGAATATGGTGGGTGGGGCATCGTTTCCCATTCAAACTACTCCAGCCTTTGGAATGTCATCCTCGCTGTATGTGGCCAAGCATTATCCTGATGGAAGAACACCTTTTGTCTTGAAACCAAAAATGGTTGTTTTTCTTCTAGCGCTGACTTAAGCCGCTCAAGTTGCTCGCAGTGGATCTTCTTTTTCATTGTTTGGTTTGAGTTTAACCCTTTAGTGTTTAAACCGGCGATATCCGGCCCAAATATTCTACACATTTTATGCTCAAACTGGCCAGAACCAGCATCTCACACCTACCCTGCAATGTCACTCTAAAAATAAGCAATTACATCTTTCCTATCTTGAAGGTACAAAATAATATCAGATAAATTTTTTTAAATGTGAATAAATAAGGATTACTTTTGACAAATTAATATGAACACTAAAGGGTTAAAAGTTCACAGTGAAATAAACCTTTCATATTCCACCAAACAGATAACAACACTTTATATGGGTGAAGACCTTCTTTAGCCTGGGGTGCCAGTGTTTCTCGTTTCTCTGCCCACTGTTTTGGTGCTTGACATTCTTATAGAGGACCCATTTCTTGTCAGCAGTCACTATTCAGTCCAAAAAAGATTCATTCATGAGATGTGGCAGCAAAGAGGAAAATGCATTCACTCTCTCAGTGCAATAAGACTTGGAAAGTTTGTGAGGAACCCATTAACCCAATTTGCTGACTTTTCTGATGGCATGCAGGTTGAATGACCAAATCTAAGCTTCTCTGTTAGTTCCTCAACAATTACAATGGGATTTTGTCCCACCAGGGTTTGCAGGACATCTTCCTCAAGCTCTACAGATCTTCCAGGATGAGGCTCGTCTTCTTGGCTGTGGTTTCCAGCTTGGAATTTCTGAAACCATCATTGACACTGGCTTATGCTTATTGTCTGATCCCCATATACTGCATTAATATTCCTTGCACTTCCCATTGCACTGTTGCCTTTATTGAACTCATAAAACAAAATATGCCGAACATGATCCTTTGTCACTTCCATTATAACTGTTAAAATTGAACTGCACTCTTCAAAACTTGTACTAAGAATAAGTACAAGGTAAAATTACTACCTGCTTTTATTATAAGTTGATGCAGGTAGTTTATCCCATCCCCCTCTGACTTTTAGTTCATGCAATTGAAACAACAGCATTATTTATCGGATGACCCAATAATAAACAAAAATAAGAACTGAAGTTGATAAGACTAATGAAAAACCTTGGTGGTAGTGCCTCAGCATGGCTGCAGTCCAATGACTGCAACCAGTAACAGAATAAAGAATTTATTAATTTCCTTCTCATTAACAATGCTAACTTGTCTTTGATACTTGTTTCTACCAGAAATATTTATTTTCTTAAATATTTGCATCAGGTTCTGTAAAGAACCTTTCAACATGTAAACAAATGTAATGAAATGAATATTTTGGGTGTCCATTTTTCTTTCTTGTTTATTTTCCCAGCAGAGGGTTGGTTTTAAGCTTTATCAGAAAGCATTTTTCAAAAGTATGAGCACCATGCAGTAAAGATAGGTCTTTTGGCAAGATAAGGTCACAGATTTGTTTTGTTTCTTGATAAGCTGCTAGTTTTCTTTATTTTATTTCACTAATGCACTCTGGAAAGATATCTCTAACAGGATATCTTATTCCTGTGGTTAGCAGAATTATTTTGTTGCAGAACCGTTAAATGATTTTCCAAAAAGTACCTATACTTTTTAACATCCACACCCAAATTTTCTTATTTTTTAATAAAAGGATAAATGAAACAAAAATTCTTTCATTAACTTTGTGGCAACAAAAATTACTTTACTCTTTCCTCTCTCTTTTTTACTCTTTTACTTGTTTCAGTCATTTGACTGTGGCCATGCTGGAGCACCGCTTTTAGTCGAGCAAATCAACCCCAAGACTTATTCTTTGTAAGCCTAGTACTTACTCTATAATAATAATAATAATAATAATAATAATTGTGTACAGTGCTCAGGTGCACTACAACTCATCTAAAGTGTATATATAATCAGGTGTAGTTTCGACGGATTTCGGGAAGCATGAGGGCCTTAAAGGATGCAGTGTCACGGCAGTCAACAACTGATGCAGGCAGTTTATTCCACGCTTCAGCAACCCTGAGCGTGAAAAAATGTTTCCGAAAGTCATGGGAGCTGTGCTGTTTTCTGACTTTGTAGGCATGTCCACATGTGTTAGACACATGGAGATCAAAAAGGTGTTCAGTGTTGTTGTTGGTGAGGTGGTTGATAACCTTGTGGGTGTTTACCAAGTCTGTCGCTAGACGCCGGAGCTTCAGTGAATCCATGCCCAGGGAAACAAGGCGCTCAGAATATGGTAGGTGTCTGATGGAGGGTATGCGTTTGGTTGCACGTCTCTGGACAGATTCCAGGAGGTCAATGTTCTGAGCAAGATAGGGATTCCAAACTGATGATGCGAATTCCAAGTGTGGTCGTACCATAGCTGTATACAGTTTTAAATAGATGGCTGGAGAGCGGCTAACAAAAGTCTTGCTGAGTGATGCCAAGACACCCTCGGCCTTCTTGACAATTTTAGAGATATGCTTTGTCCAACGCAAATCACTGCTGACAGTGATGCCTAGGTCACGCTCGCAAGAGGATTTCTTGATATCAGTGTTGTGGAGGGAGTATGTGGACGCAGGGTTTTTTCTCCCAAAATGCATGGTGGTACACTTGTCCACAGCCAGTTTCAGTTGCCAGTCTGTGATCCATTGCTGCATTGTGTCTAGGTCTGATTGCAGGAAAGAGTTGTAGACATCAGGATCAGTCCTCTTGATTTCAAGGTACAGCTTGATGTCGTCTGCATATTTCAATACTGTGGCATTCTTTAAATTGGCATCTATGTCATTAATGTATGCCACAAACAGGAGGGGACCAAGGACAGATCCCTGTGGTACACCCGATGACATCTCATATGGTGTAGAGTGCTGTCCTAGAACTGTGACTACCTCCTTTCGGCTGAGGATGAAGGATTTCAACCAGTTAAAAAGGTCATCCCCCACACCCATTGCAGAGAGTTTCACCATAAGCCTTTTGTGTGGCACAGAGTTGAAAGCCTTAGCAAAGTCAAGGTAGACAACATCCACCCATGAGCCACTGTCAGTGATCTGAGTAATGTCCCCAAGGAACTCGACAAGCTGGTCACTGCAGCTGGAGTTAGGGACAAATCCATATTGTGAGGGTCGGATGAGACTGTGAGAGCTCCAGAAGTTCCAGAGTGTTTCTCTGACACACGATTCCATCAGTTTTGCAATACAGCTAGTGAGACTGACTGGGCGATAGTTGACAGGTGATGTGCGGTCACCCTTTTTGAACAGAGGAATGACACTGGCAGTTTTCCACTGCTCCGGAGTAGCACCATTGTTGAGACAGTACTGGAAGAAAATAGAAAGCTGGTGTAAAAGGAAGTGCCTGCCACGTTTGAGAAGCAGGTATGTAACTCCATCGAGACCAGGGGAGGCATAGTTGCGCTTATTTTGAAGGTGACGTCACAGCATTGCAGGTGTAAATTCCATAGTTGTTATGGAGTTTGCTGTTAGTGATGGTGAAGATGGTACATTTTGACTTTCGACAGTGAATATGTTTGCATAGCACTCGGCAATGAGTTCTGCGCATTCCTTGGGGTCGTCAGTGATCTGGTTTGTGTGAGGGTTGCGAAGAGGGCCCACTGGAGAGTGAGGTCTCTGCTTTGAATGCACATATTTCCAGAAAACCTTGCTGTCAGGATTGGCTGCTATGCACTGTTCAAATTCAAGCACTGCATTTTTTGTCACTTGCTTGAGATGGTTGGAGGATTTATTCCGCTTCTTCCTGTTGGTGTCTGATTTATGCAACTTGTATTCCTGTTCAGCAGTCCGACGTTCCTTCCTGGCAAGTCGGACCGCTGAAGTTTTCCAAATTGCCCTTTTGGGGCGGTTCTTCTTTTTTGTTTACGTGGCACTGATGCTGCACATGCTGCCCATATTGAGTCCAGGATACTCTGGAGTATAGTATTCACATCTCCAGAGTTGTAGAATTCACGCCAGTTTGGGTGCTGTAGTTCAGTGTGGTACAGGTTCCAATCTGCTCTCTTCCAATCGAAGGAAGCAGATTGGAGATGGTTCAGGTGTTTGTTGCCCGCAAGAGCCAGATTGGTGATGATCATAGCATGATCAGAGTCACCTAGAGGTTCCTCCGTAGTGCAATTGATAACCGCTTCAGGAGTTGTGGTGAAGAGCAGGTCCAAGGTGTTGTCGCCTCTTGTTGGAGAGGTGACTACTTGTGACCAGTTTGAGTCCAGCACAAGCTCAACAAAATCGTTTGCACTCTGTGGCCAACGGAAGGTTTCCCAATCGATCTCAGGATGATTGAAATCGCCTGCAATAAACACATAAGTGGCTGTTTTCCTGGCTGCAGCTCGGAGGATGTTGCAAAGCTGTGTGTCCTGATGGTAATTTGGGGGACGATAAACAACGCCAAGCAGGAGTGTTGACATGGTCATACGTACGTCACAGAAAAAAACTTCTTGTGATTCGTTCAAATTGGCACAAGGAATTACCAAAAAATTATAGGTCTCTTTTGCTGAGTCACTAAGTTATGGGGACGTAAACACACCAACATCGGTTGTCAAGCAATGTTGGGGGGTCAAATACAAACATATACACACACACACACATACATATATATATATATATATATATATATAATATATATATATATATATATATATATATATATATATACATATATACAACGGGCTTCTTTAAATTTCCATCTTCCAAATCCACTCAAAAGGCTTTGGTTGGCCCAAGGCTATAGTAGAAGACACTTGCCCAATGTGCCATGCAGTGGGACTGAACCCAGAACCATGTAGTTCATAAGCAAGCTACTTACCACACAGCCACTCAAGATTATTTCTATCTTAAAAGTATATAAACCAATATATTTTAACTAGGAGTCTCTCCAAGTTGAGCTGCAATTCCTCTGCATTGAGAGGTCTGAATTTGTCACACCTAGGATTCCAACTGGGAAGTGTTACAACGGTTGTTTCTAATAGAACCCAATAGGAGAAGTGCCTGAGGACCCTACTCTCATGATCCTTCCAGTAACAGTGGATGGCGAAAATGGATGGAATAATGGATATTATAAGAGCTACTATCTCTACATTTTTTATGACAAAGCTAGAGGAAGAAGGGGCAATATCCATGATATTATAGTAGGGATTCTGAGATTTGGTCAAAATGGAAGAAGAAAACTACTACTCTTTGGTTTGATGCAGTTGGAGGTTAAACAACAGTAGATCAAATTTTTCAGACATAGTATATCTGGAAGAAACCTGTCATATTTATGTATATGTGTTCCTGCATATTCTTCAAAAATCCCTGATCTGTGAGTTGCAATTGTGTCAGCAAAATACTTGCTGACCTTTCCCCTTTAACCTTTTAGCATTCAGATTACTCTGTCAAATGTAATGTTAATGTATTCAAATTGTTTTGAATTAATAATGTATTGTCTCATAGCTTTGAGATTTCAATGATGTGATTGTATATTTTTAAGTTGATTTTGTTGCATAGGTGGTGTAAAAAAAACCCCAGATCTGGCCAATTTGAACATGAAACAGGTAAGATATTTGAGCTGGTTATGGCTGATTTAAAAGCTAAAGGGTTAAAGATGTATAGAAACAAGCGATCTTTTACTTGAAAAGTAGGTAAAAAGTCAGCAATAGAAAAGACGCCTGGATATAAAAATAATGCCTATATTATGCATTCATCAAACCCATGCTAACATAGAAAAGCAGATGTAAAAGCATGAAATATCTAAGCCAATAAGATGCTTTTGAAAGCAGTTTGACTGCATTCTTTAGTAGGTCAAGCAACCATCTAAAGGCTTTAAAAGCTGAATTGTTGGTGACTTTGAAGTTGACAAACTAAGTACTAAAACAAATGTGAATGTCAGAAACTGTGAGGAATCTCATTAGTAGGAGCTCTCCTGTTCTTTGGAGGTAAATTTAATCCTCACCCAATTCTTTGGCATCTTCAGTAGAGTCAATTCTGTTGCGAGCGTTTGGGCTAGGAATGAGGATAAGATCCTTTCTTCCTGTTATCAATCTCAGAGGCTCTGAAAGGGTCATAGAAACTAATTTCTCTCTTCTGATTAAAACATTAAAACAAAGAAAAAAACCAGATAAATTTCTCTGTTGCATCACTTGTTCTCATATAAAGGTGTTGAGTATTTACTTCTTGTCTGAGTAACCCTTGACCCCAATCAGTTAATCTTTGTCCTTCATATGACATTATTAGAGGAATTATTTGTGAA
Organism: Octopus sinensis; assembly: GCF_006345805.1. Lineage (NCBI taxonomy): Eukaryota > Metazoa > Mollusca > Cephalopoda > Octopoda > Octopodidae > Octopus > Octopus sinensis. Next base: position 57,088,048 of record NC_042999.1, on the reverse strand, counting down.
TTTCTTAGTTTTAGCAACAGATGAAAACAGAAAATTTTAGGAAGATGTTGGAAGCTACGATGTTAATTTCTCTCCAAAGAATGGAAGAAGAGTGAAACACTTCTGATTTTTAACTAAAACCAGGTCAAAGACTTCGTTTGGTAACCACTCATCTCACTACACCACTAACAGCATGTTAAATGAGGTTTACAATTAGAATTATGCTGTTGTTTGACTCAAGTCAGCTCTCATTAACCCCTTACCCGGCAGAAACGAATATATGCGTTTTGACCGAAATCGTTTTTTTCCAACTCTGGCGAGTTAACTCGTCAAAAGATAGACTCGCCAGAATCGACAGCAAACGAGTTCCTTCGTCTGAAAACGGGTTAACTCGTTTCTGCCCAATGCTGTAATTTAAAATCAATATTATTGAATTAAAATTCATAATAAATAAGGTTTGAAATATACCTTGAAATCACCATTCAAAACAGTAAAATAAAACAATTAAAAAATATGTCTGAAAAAATACATTTATTTTCAAAATATTGTTGGGTAAGGGGTTAAGTAGACTTAGAATTCAGAGTGCTTCTACATTGACTATCTGATCTTTCTTCAAACGTAATGTATCTAATGCACCTTTCCTTATCTGAAATGGTGTGGTAGAGTTTGAAGTTGATGTGGATTTGGCTGCTATTTGTAGCAGGTTGAGCAACTGCTTAAAAATTACCTGATTGGCTTGGTCAATGATGTTATCATAACTCTACGCAAACTGTATTTGTTGCTCCACAGATTATTTCAAGTTAGTCCAAATGAACAATTGAGAGTTCAGTATCTTTTCCAGGGTTAAGTTAAATACAAACTATTAACCCTTTGGTTAGCCTCTTGGCCGGTAACCAACCAACTTAACAACCAGCTGTGACCCTCTTTTCTCAGCCCTGAAGGAGGCATCATATATGTTGGTAAGATTTGAACTCCTGACCTTTCAAGTCAGATGTCTAATCCATTAATAAACTCAACCACCACACACTCACGCACACACATACTGTGTGCTACCTCTCTATTTAACAGCTGTCAGTCGTTTGATTCATTAAATATTTCCATTTATGAGTGTCAGTATCCTATGAGGGATAACACATCAGGGTTGAGAGCAATAGCAGAATGTTTAACCTTTTAAGTACACTGCTTATCTTATAGCAAGCAGATAGCACTGCTGGAATTTTTTGCTAGAATCTGATGGTATTTTATTTAATAAAACATCTACACTATTACCAGGAATGCAGCATGGCACAGCTAGCTAAAGCATTCTAACAAATACGCAATTTTTAAACACAGATAAATGTCTGTCCCACACATTAGAAAGTAATCATCATTGATAAGGTGAAGTCTTGCAATTTCTATCGATTTACATCTAGGATATTTACTCTTTTACTCTTTACTCTTTTACTTGTTTCAGTCACTTGACTGTGGCCATGCTGGAGCACCGCCTTTAGTCGAGCAAATTGACCCCCAGGACTTATTCTTTGTAAGCCTAGTACTTACTCTATCGCTCTCTTTTGCTGAACTGCTAAGTTACGGGGACGTAAACACACCAGCATCGGTTGTCAAGTGATGTTGGGAGTCAAACACAAACACATAAACACACACATACATACACACACACACATATATATATTTATATATATATATATATATGACGGGCTTCTTTCAGTTTGCGTCTACCAAATCCACTCACAAGGCTTTGGTCGGCCCAAGGCTAGAGTGGAAGACACTTGCCCAAGGTGCCACAAAGTGGAAATGAACCTGGAGCCATGTGGTTGGTAATCAAGCTACTTACCACACACCCACTCCTGCACCTATATATGTACCATTGTAATCATCATCATCATTATGGATCTGTTTTTCCATGCTAAGACAGGTTTTTTTTCTAGCTCAGTATCACATTACTTGCTGTAGTCTTTTTGTCATTTATTTGATGTGATTCATCATCCTGAGAATCAGCTTTGACTACTTCAGTTCATGTCTTTGGCTGATTACATTTATAGTTGTGGTGGTGCAAGTTTGTGCATCAGTTCTTCAAATACTATCAAGCACAGTGGGCAACAAGTTGATGCCACTGGCTGGCTGTGGTTTTCTCTGCATTCAGCCATGTGATATTGGCCTCTCTCATGCTGGTTGTGAATGTTCTGCACCATATAGTTTTCAATGTCCTTCTTTTTCCCTTCAGTGATGTCCATTTGAAAGCTGTTTTAAAATTGCATTGTTCTAGTAACCAAAGTATGTGACCTACTAGTTTTAATCTGCATTTTGTGATGATTTCACTGAGTGATCTTATGTCAGCTGTCTTTAGAATGGATGGATGTCTTTGTTTATATAATCTTGCCAGAATGGAGGTCTTTGTTTATGTAATCTCAGAATCCTTCTGAAACATATTTGGTGGAACATGTCTAGCTTTCTGTCGATTTTCCTCAGAGCTATTCCATATCTCATTGGCATAGAGAACTGTTGGTAGAACTATGTTAGAGACCATGTGTTGCTGCCTAGTAGTGTTATTTAATCTACACTAATATAGTTATGGTTTTAGTGGATGAGTGCTACAGCTGTGTTTTGCTAAAAATATTATATGATATAGACAAATATTGAAGCTTTTGAGATAATTTTAGTGTGTGTGATTCTGTATGGAAATAATATAGTGTAGTTTATTATTGTTGTTGCTTAATCCTTGGTAAGCTCTGACGCAGCAAGCTTATGAGTTAAGGTATTTCAGCTGAGACCATTGTGTCATTTTATATCCAATATGCCCTTCCTTTTTTAATACAGAAAGGTGTGATCTGAGGGAGGTTTGAATGCTATTTCTAGCATTTTGAGTTAATAAATAGTGAATAACCATTGTTGTGTCTGGATATTTCCATGCTTCAAACTGACATTTGTTCAGTAGTTTACATTACAGGGGAGAAGTTCTGGGCAGATTTAAAAAGGGGCAGATAAATAGCCATGTTTAATATCAAGTGAAGATGGTTTTTCATTTTATAGCCATAATTGTAAGAAATCAGGGGATGCAGTTTTTATTTACAATTCCCTTTTTTTTTTTTTGTTTGACTTATTTCAGTCACCGGCCTGTGCCTTATTGGGGCACTGCCTTGAAGGATTTTTAAACAAATAGATCAACATCAGTACCTACGTTTTTTAAAGTCTGTTACTTATTCTATCAGTGTTTTTCTGAACCACTAAGTCATGGGTACATAAGTAAGCCAACACCGGTTGTAAAGAGGTGGAGGGAGCAAATACAAACACACACATACACACACACACACACACACACACAACACACACACACACACACACACACACACACACATACTTACATACATACATACATCTATTATATAAAATCCATTCTGTCTGTCTGTGTGCGTCTTCTAGGATTTCGGACATCCTCTATCCGATTGCACTCAAATTTGATATGTAGATACTGATGGTGTCAGAGCGAGTCTAAGTCTTGAAAAAATTACAAAAATCGATTCCAGGTGGGAATGCGATTGATAAAGCCGTGGGAACGTGCATTTGTACGTGCAAGTACATCAGCTGTTGCGATGTACTTACTGGTCTTTTAAACTCTTTGGTTGCCTATTTGTGTGAATAAAATCGTTTTTCTTTGGAATAGAAAAAAGTCTATGTTTATTTCTCTTTTTGCTGGTGTCTCAAATTTAGGCTAAATCAGTGTTTCTCAAAAGGGAGGCCTATGGGATGGTCGGACAAGTTGTTTTGAGAAAATTTGGTTTAAATGTTTGACAACTCAGCACTGTCCATTGGACGGAGGGGTGGCATTTTGCTCGTATATATATATACAGTCAAAAATTGTGAAGCATGACTGTCACCACTACTACATGAACCTGAAGATTGCAGAATTTAATGCATGAAAGTACTAGTTCAATCAGAATGAACATTTGACATTCTATTATTTTATTTTATTTTATTATATTATATTATCTTATATCATTATAAGATTGTAAATAAAACGTGAAAATCAGACAAGGTTGGAATTGCTTTCATTAATACATTCTTCTATACATAATCACACACACCCGTGTATATATATATATATGTGTGTGTGTGTGTGTGTGTATGTGTGTGTGTTTATCCCCCCACCATCACGTGACAACTGATGTTGGTGCATTTACACAGTTATCATCTACCAAATTCACTCACAAGACTTTGGTCAGCCCAAGATGTTGCAGAGTGGGACTGAACTGAAAACCATGTAGTCGCAAAGCAAACTTCTTAAACACACACACACACAACACACACACACACACACACACACACACACACATACTTACATACATACATACATCTATTATATAAAATCCATTCTGTCTGTCTGTGTGCGTCTTCTAGGATTTCGGACATCCTCTATCCGATTGCACTCAAATTTGATATGTAGATACTGATGGTGTCAGAGCGAGTCTAAGTCTTGAAAAAATTACAAAAATCGATTCCAGGTGGGAATGCGATTGATAAAGCCGTGGGAACGTGCATTTGTACGTGCAAGTACATCAGCTGTTGCGATGTACTTACTGGTCTTTTAAACTCTTTGGTTGCCTATTTGTGTGAATAAAATCGTTTTTCTTTGGAATAGAAAAAAGTCTATGTTTATTTCTCTTTTTGCTGGTGTCTCAAATTTAGGCTAAATCAGTGTTTCTCAAAAGGGAGGCCTATGGGATGGTCGGACAAGTTGTTTTGAGAAAATTTGGTTTAAATGTTTGACAACTCAGCACTGTCCATTGGACGGAGGGGTGGCATTTTGCTCGTATATATATATACAGTCAAAAATTGTGAAGCATGACTGTCACCACTACTACATGAACCTGAAGATTGCAGAATTTAATGCATGAAAGTACTAGTTCAATCAGAATGAACATTTGACATTCTATTATTTTATTTTATTTTATTATATTATATTATCTTATATCATTATAAGATTGTAAATAAAACGTGAAAATCAGACAAGGTTGGAATTGCTTTCATTAATACATTCTTCTATACATAATCACACACACCCGTGTATATATATATATATGTGTGTGTGTGTGTGTGTATGTGTGTGTGTTTATCCCCCCACCATCACGTGACAACTGATGTTGGTGCATTTACACAGTTATCATCTACCAAATTCACTCACAAGACTTTGGTCAGCCCAAGATGTTGCAGAGTGGGACTGAACTGAAAACCATGTAGTCGCAAAGCAAACTTCTTAAACACACACACACACACACACACACACACACATTGTTATGTCTGCACCTATTTTGTCTTCTCATTAATAAAGAAGAGGTGGGGCAAAATATATTTCAGTGATACTTTGTAGGGAGTAGGGTTACTATTTGACAGTTTAAAACCCGATACCTCCACCCTACCTATTGTCTTAGTTTATACCTTCACTACAACATCATTCTCCCTCAAAATATACCTCATTTTACAGCTGATCAGAAGACAATCACATGAAAATAGAAACGTTTTGACTGGGTGATTCCTTGGAAAATATAAATTTTGTAAAAACTATACAATTGAAATTAATATTTATGAGAAGGAAAAAAAAAATCTTTGAAATATTATTTTTATGGTTATGTGGCAGAGGAGAAGACTGTAGCGTGTGGTTATAAAGTGTAACAAGGTTGCAGATGAAAATTTGGACATATGTTTAATATCAGTAACATTTTCCAAGGAACATTATATAGCTAGAGGGAAGAATTTTATTGCTTCATAATTATATAAATAATATTCTAATGAGTGGAAGTGGGCTTGGGATGGGCTAGAAAAATGCAGAGAAACTGTGAAAAATTGATTAGGAGTTGGTAATGTAAAAAAAACAAAAGCGGTGGTGGTGATGAGGGTTCTAGAACATCAGGAGATGAGTTAAGTGAAGCACATGCTAAGATATGTTGACATAAGGATGAAATAGATAAAGATAGACAATCAGTTTAATCTCATATAAGGCTTAGGCCCAAGAAGAATTTTGACAAAGCTCCACTAGAAACAGCAGCAAAATCTTCCTTGAATCAACCCCTTCTCAATACCTTTTTAAACAAGACAAAATATGTCAGATGATATTGCCCTGATAATATTGTCCTTAATAATCATAAAATAATATTGTCCTTGACAACCATGAGAGAAAGAATGGTCATGGCTGGAATGCCCCTGATAATAGATTTGTTCAACCAAAACCCAACCTGGGGCTTAAAACAAAACAGTGACATATCAGATTATCTTTTATTTGTTTCAGTCATGAGACTGTGGCCATGCTGGGGCACCACTTTGAAGGATTTTTAGTCAAATGAATTGACCCCAGTATTTTTAGTCTAACTAATTAAACCCTGTACTTCTTTTTAAAGTCCAGTACTCTTGGTGTCTTTTACCAAACTGCTAAGTTACCGGGACATAAATACACCAACACAGTAGTGCAGACAAACACAGGCACAAAGATACACACATAATGGTTGGCTTAAGGTGAAAGTATGAAAACATTTGCCCAAGGTCCCATGCAGTGGGACTGAACCCAGAACCATGTGGTTGGGAAGCAAACTTCTTACTACACAGCCATATCTGCACCTATGGTAAATTTAGTTAAACTTGCATATTTAATTTTTATGTGTCAAATTGCATCAAACCTTGTTCAGAATTTCCTAGTTTTTAAGATAGGGAAGGAATTAATTTTATTCCAGATAATTTCTTAAATTAGAGACATTTGATGTGTAATGAATATGAAATATTAAAAATTTCTAATAAAAACAGTAATGATAGCACACTTCTCATACTTTAAAGATAACCAAATTGTGAATTTTGTTTTCATAGAGTTCTGAGAAGTTAAAATATATAAATACTTCTTGAAAACATCTAATATCTGTTTAATTTTTTTATGTTTTTTGCTGGTACTTGATTGTGAAGATAGAATTTATTAATTAAACCTGATGAGATATTCTCCTAACAGAACTGTTCTTTTATTTCTAATCCTGCTATATTTTCCAAGGTTGCTATCTTTATTAGTATCTAATCCTTTTTTTTTTTTTTTACTTTTATGTAAACTAAATTTACTGCTATAACTGATCAAAGAAATTATATTTCCTTTGCTTCCGTTAACAGATAAATTAAATTAGATCGCTAAATTGTGTCTATAATTCATGCTGCAGCTGGTAAGTGAGAAGAAGAAGAAAAAAAGAAGAAAAAATTACCTTGTAATCAAAGTTTTTCTGTTTGTAACATCTCTGCACAATGCAGTGAAGTGTTTATCATTTGTTGCTATTTTGAGAATACATTCATGGATTTATTCTTCAAACCCTTAAACAATCGAGTCCATCTGCTTCCATTGAATTTTTAAAATTGAATTACACTTGAAATGCTTACTCTTTTGTCTGTAGCTTTTTATGGAAACCTTTATTCAGATATTTTGAAGGGTTAAATGAAAACCAAAGTGATGTGATTGATTATAGTATAACTATTTTGGGGAGCAGAATAATTGGACTAATTCTTTTCTTTCCAAAAGATTTGATATGCTGTAGACAACATCAGGCTAAAGAATCAAGAAAACGGCGCATAGTTTAGTTGTTATGTACCTTTATTTTCTGCAAGACAATAATAGAATTTTCTACACAAACAACACGCAAGCAGCATTCAGAATGTAAACAGTCTTTTGCTGTTATCGATATTTAGGCAGATTTATATAAATAAAAGCTGACATTATCTTTTCCAATAGAATAATACTTACCATTATTCAAGTAAAGTAATATTAACACATTCCTAGAATGATGAGTTTGAGTTGATGGAAATGATAGAGGCCAACATAAGATATTGCAATGTTTAGTTCTGTCCACTAAAATTTCAAATCTTCCTCATGTTAATTTTACCTTTCATCTCTGCTTCTCTGCTTATATTTCTCTTTACTTGCCTTCCACCCTGATTGTCTATTTCTCTCTCTCTCTCTCTCTCTCTCTCTCTCTCTCTCTCTCTCTCTCCTCTCTCTCTCTCTCTCTCTCATTGGCAGACACACAAAATTATAGGAGTTTATGGCCCTAATAATTGCTTTCATGTTCTTTAGAAGTGATAGTTACAAAGTAAACATAATCTACAATCATTTGTCTCTTTGTAGCTCAGATACACCATTAGGAGTTGCTGGAATAGAATGTAGAAACTCAACATAAATATAACGCATACACTTGTTTAGACATGTATCCTTAGAGGTACACTAAAATCTCGA
>NC_042999.1:57059821-57072321 GCF_006345805.1 Octopus sinensis | reverse complement strand
AAATGTACCATCTTCACCATCACTAACAGCAAACTCCATAACAACTATGGAATTTACACCTGCAATGCTGCGACGTCACCTTCAAAATAAGCGCAACTATGCCTCCCCTGGTCTCGATGGAGTTACATACCTGCTTCTCAAACGTGGCAGGCACTTCCTTTTACACCAGCTTTCTATTTTCTTCCAGTACTGTCTCAACAATGGTGCTACTCCGGAGCAGTGGAAAACTGCCAGTGTCATTCCTCTGTTCAAAAAGGGCGACCGCACATCACCTGTCAACTATCGCCCAGTCAGTCTCACTAGCTGTATTGCAAAACTGATGGAATCGTGTGTCAGAGAAACACTCTGGAACTTCTGGAGCTCTCACAGTCTCATCCGACCCTCACAATATGGATTTGTCCCTAACTCCAGCTGCAGTGACCAGCTTGTCGAGTTCCTTGAGGACATTACTCAGATTACTGACAGTGGCTCATGGGTGGATGTTGTCTACCTTGACTTTGCTAAGGCTTTCAACTCTGTGCCACACAAAAGGCTTATGGTGAAACTCTCTGCAATGGGTGTGGGGGATGACCTTTTTAACTGGTTGAAATCCTTCATCCTCAGCCGAAAGGAGGTAGTCACAGTTCTAGGACAGCACTCTACACTATATGAGATGTCATCGGGTGTACCACAGGGATCTGTCCTTGGTCCCCTCTTGTTTGTGGCATACATTAACGACATAGATGCCAATTTAAAGAATGCCACAGTATTGAAATATGCAGACGACATCAAGCTGTACCTTGAAATCAAGAGGACAGATCCTGATGTCTACAACTCTTTCCTGCAATCAGACCTAGACACAATGCAGCAATGGATCACAGACTGGCAACTGAAACTGGCTGTGGACAAGTGTACCACCATGCATTTTGGGAGAAAAAACCTGCGTTCACATACTCCCTCCACAACACTGATATCAAGAAATCCTCTTGCGAGCGTGACCTAGGCATCACTGTCAGCAGTGATTTGCGTTGGTCAAAGCATATCTCTAAGATTGTCAAGAAGGCCGAGGGTGTCTTGGCATCACTCAGCAGGTCTTTTGTTAGCCGCTCTCCAGCCATCTATTTAAAACTGTATACAGCTATGGTACGACCACACTTGGAATTCGCATCATCAGTTTGGAACCCCTATCTTGCACAGAACATTGATCTCCTGGAATCTGTCCAGAGACGTGCAACCAAACGCATACCCTCCATCAGACACCTACCATATTCTGAGCGCCTTGTTTCCCTGGGCATGGATTCACTGAAGTTCCGGCGTTTGGCGACAGACTTGGTAAACACCCACAAAGTTATCAACCACCTCACCAACAACAACACTGAACACCTTTTTGATCTCCATGTGTCTAACACACGTGGACATGCCTACAAAGTCAGAAAACAATACAGCTCCCATGACTTTCGGAAACATTTTTTCACGCTCAGAGTTGCTGAAGCATGGAATAAACTGCCTGCGTCAGTTGTTGACTGCCATGACACTGCATCTTTTAAGGCCCTCATGCTTTCCGAAATCCGCCGAAACTACACCTGATTATATATACACTTTAGATGAGTTGTAGTGCACCTGAGCACTGTACACAATTATTATTATTATTATTATAAACTGCATATTATTATCCTCAGCCCATCTGTAGATTGAGTCCAACTCCTGCTGCAGGTGTGCAACATGGCTGGGGTTCTGTATTTTCTGAGAGACTTTCGTATCATCTGCATAGCTTGCCAGAATGGCTATCCGGGCATTTGAAGGCATATCTGAGAGGGCCACTATAAAAAGCAGTGGTTCCAAGACAGTGCCCTGTGGAACATCGCTCTCTATTTGTGTGTTCATAGAGGTATATATATATAAGATATTCTTGATCCATAGAATAAAAAATCACTAATAGAAAATTAAAAAAAACTCATTCCATGTTTATGTTGAGTTAGATATTTTATTATCCAAATAGCATCTGACACTTGTACAAATGTTTTAAATCAATTAGGTTCTCTTGAATCCTTGATGAGAATCTAATAGATTTGAAGATTTTGTACAAGTATCAGATGACACATAATTGTGTGTGTGTGTGTATGTAATGTAACTGAGTAGTGTTGAGACAGCACAGCAGTTAACCAATGTTTAGAACTCTGTGGTAATCCTTACTCTTTTACTTGTTTCAGTCATTTGATTGTGGCCATGCTGGAGCACCGCCTTTAGTTGAGTAAATCGACCCCAGGATTTATTCTTTGTAAGCCTAGTACTTATTCTCTTTTGCTGAACCGCTAAGTTATGGGCGATGTAAACACACCAGCATCGGTTATCAAGTGATGTTGAGGGGACAAACATAGACACACAAACACACACACACATATATATATATATGTGTGTGTGACGGCTTTCTTTCAGTTTCCATCTACCAAATCCACTCACAAGGCTTTGGTTGGCCCGAGGCTATAGTAGAAGACTCTTGCCCAAGGTGCCACGCAGAGGACTGAACCCAGAACCATGTGGCTTGTAAGCAAGCTACTTACCACACAGCCACTCCTGCGCCTATGTATACTTGTATACTCAAAGTTCATTTAAGTATTAAACTGTATTTGTCCACTGATTTTTGTTTGGTATCATATACATTTTAATTACCTACAAAATGTATACCCAAGAATAAAACAGAAAAGTTTGTTTTGCTGTTTTTATTACATCATGAATTACTTAACTTTACACTTTATGCAATAATAATAATTATGTAAAAAAAATTGCACAATAGGTGCAGAAGTTGCTGTGTGGTAAGTAGCTTGCTTACCAACCACATGGTTCTTGGTTCATTCCCACTGCGTGGTACCTTGGGCAAGTGTCTTCTACTATAGCCTTGGGCTGATCAAAACCTTGTGAGTGGATTTGGTAGACGGAAACTGAAAGAAGCCCGTCGTATATATGTATATGTGTGTGTATATATATATATATATATATATATATATATATGAGGGTCCAATGTCAGATTGTCAGCGGTGTGTATATGCAACATTAATGGATTGTTGATATATTATCAGAATCAATCACCATGTACATGGCAAATTATTATGCAACTAAACATCTTATAAAAAATCTCTCATGTTACATTTTACTTCCTATGTTTATATATTTCTCTGTGTGTATGTGTGTGTGTGTGTATGTGTGTAGGTTTTGTTTTATTTTGATTTTCTACAATGAATTTTGATCTTTCGTTTTCATTGGTGGATTGTTAATATGGCATGGTGGAACATTTTTAACATCCATGTAAAGAAAATTATAGATCAAATGTTTAGAGTCATTAAAGCCAACGGTAGTTAACTTGCTGTATGTATCTTATTATATCTAAAAGACTGACTGATGGCCACAGCGTGCAATTAAGTGACTTAGTGATGATATGATAGTTACAGAGTGTGACTGAGAGATTGGGTGGTAGTTATATGTGGTTGGAGGGCACTATGTGAACTACAGTATGTGACTGTGAGACTAGATGATAGCTATAGTGTGTGAATGGGGAAGCTGTATTAACTACTGTGTGTGACTGAGAGACTAAGTGATAGCTATAGTGATGTTCTACTAGTTTACAGTAAGTCTGGATGATATCATATTTATGGTGTAGGACTGGAAGGAAGACAAGCTATAATTACAGTGTGGGTTTGGTCAGTCGGATTGATAACCACAGTGTTTGATTTAGAGACTGGGTTATAGCTATAGCGAGATGTGTATTTAGGGATCATGATTCCATCACTCAGCAATCATACTTCATCTGTATCCAACTTTCTTACACACGCACACACACACATACATACACATATACATACACAATGAGAAGAAGGAATGAACATTCATGTAAAATTTTAGATCTTTTTCTTCTAGTCATATGATTAAATCTACGGCATCTTTTCATGGTCTCCAAAGAGACTCTTATCATATTAGTCATTTAATGATGCCAGCTTGAAGTGTTGCTTGTGTGTGATAATTCCATGTTTTTTTTCTAAGCATCTCTTGTTCTTTGTAATAGAATTTTCCTCTGTTGGTAGACAAATTGCAAAGAAAAAGCTAGAAACCACTCCATCTATTTTAGGCTAGAGAAAGTTGCTATAATCTACCAGCTGGCTACTCATAAGAAATTTATGACATTTGGGCCACTTGGCTATGTATATACTTTTATTCTTTTATTTGTTTCAGTCATTTGGCTGTGGCCATGCTGGAGTACCACCTTAAAGGGACTTTTAGTTGCAGACATAAACCCCAGGACTTATTTTTTTAAGCCAAGTACTTATTCTATCAGTCTCTTTTGCAGAGCTGGTAAGTTACGGGGACATAAACACCCCAACATTGGTTGTCAAGCGATGGTGGGGATACAAATACAGACACAGAGACACTCAGGTATAAATGTATATATAGATATATCTATTACATATGCGGGAAATTCTGTCTGTGAGTGTGATTGTGGAGTTGTTAGCTAACTCCTTCTACATTGTTTTATCGATTTTGATGAAACTTGACACATGAGTAGAACTCATGTCTGGAAATCTCATGGCATACTCAAATTGTTGAAAAAAATCGATAATAGGGTCCCAGGAAAGGATCCTTATATATATCTAATATATTTTATTCTAAAAGCCAAAGGAAATAACCCATTCGCCCCTGGAAAGGATCCTTATATATAACCAAGGGAAATAGCCCAAATCATTTTCCTAAATTATTTTGTATGAACCAAATTGAGTATGCTTATTTCTTAGTATTTGAACTGTTAGAGTTATTTTCACAATTTATCCAGTACAACCCTTAAACAAGTAAATAGTATTTTCCTAAATAATAGATCCACTTATTTCAGTTAGTGACTTACTCACGAATATACCAACACTAGCGCCCCTGAGGGAGATATTCTCTAGGAACACACAAAAGTCCTTTTCAGAGTTATTTACTTTGAATTGTTATTATCGCATATCTGATTAGCCTGTTATTACATAACATGCTTCACGATTTTAGTATACATACCTTATTAGTATTTCCTATGTTCTATATACTCTGGGAATGCATTAAAGCCCTTTTCGGGGCTACTTTATTTGAATTCTTACTTTCAGGTAACAAATTTCATGTTATTACATGACTGATTTCATAATTTGGGTATTCATAACTTATTGGGATTTCCTAAAAACAAAATCTTGTGTAAGACAGTTTGGTGTTCTCTGCAAATGCACAAAATCCGTTTGAAGGGCTACATACTTTGTATTGTTGTTATTGGATTAGTGAAATGATTATGAGAAGAGGACCAAAGGATAGGCCCTGCTTTCCCAGGAATTACTGGATATGTCAGCTAGTACATACACACACACACACGCACACATATATATATATATATATATACACACACACGACAGGCTTCTTTCAGTTTTCATCTACCAAATCCACTTGCAAGACTTTGGTCAGCCCAAGGCAATAGAAGAAGACACTTGCCCAAGGTGCTGTGCAGTGGGACTGAACCCGGAAATATGTGGTTGGGAAGCAAGTTTCTTATCACACAACCATGCCTGCACCTATATATATATATATATCATCATCATCATCTTTTAATGCCCACTTACCATGTTGGCATGGGTTGGATGGTTTGATTGAGGAGTGGAGAGCCAAGGACTGCACCAGACTCCATTCTGATCTAGCAAGGTTTCTGCAGCTGGATGCCCTTCCTAATGCCAACCACTCTGACAGTGTAGTGAGTGCTTTTTATGTGCCACTGGCATCGACCATGTTCAAATGGTCCTTTTTACGTGCCACCGGCATTGGAGCCAGTCAGACAGCACTGGCATCAATCACGTTCGAGTGGTGCTTTTTACGTGCCGCCAGCACAGGAGCCAATCTAGTGAGACTGGCATCGACCTCACTCAAATGGTGCTTTTGCATGCCACCAGCATGGGTGCCAGTCAGATGGTATTGGCATGGCCATGACAAAGATTTCACTTTACTCAACAGATCTTTTCAAGCACAGTATATTGCCCAATGATTGAAGGGTACTCTTAAATGGGCCAGTTATGTGACACTGGCATAAGCCATGGCTACGGTCTCATTTGGCTTGCCGGGTTTTCTCAAAAACAGCATACCCCTAAATTATATATGATAATTATAATTATTTAAAAATTCTAAACAATTATTTTTAAACCTGTATTTTGTTTCCATAAAGTGGTTTATCCTATAGTACTATGCTCACATTAACAATATATTAGTAATATTTTGTCTAATTATAAGAAGGTTACAGACTGCCTTTTTGTAACCCCCTTTTGTAAACCCCTTTAGATGGAAACTGAAAAGAAGCCCGTTGTATATATGTATATATATATATATTATATATATATATATATATATATATGTATATATATATATATAATATATATATATATATATATATATGTACACGTGTGTATATGTTTGTGTGTCTGTGTTTGTCCCCCCAACATAGCTTGACAACCGATGCTAGTGTGTTTACGTCCCAGTAACTTAGCAGTTCAGCAAAAGAGACCAATAGAATAAGTACTAGGGTTCCAAAGGATAAATCCTGGGGTCGATTTGCTCGACTAAAGGCATGGCCACATGGCCACAGTCACATGACTGAAACAAGTGAAAAAAGAGTATGACGAGAGGTGCAGTCATGGTTGTAGGTACAGGAATGACCACAAGTAGTAGCATGAAATAGACACAGGTATGGTTGTTTAGTTAGGAAGTTTGCTTCACAGTCATGTGGTTTTGGGTTCTATCCCACTGCATGGCACCTTGGACAAATTGCTCTTGTCACTGCCTCCGTGAGTCCCATATATATATATTGTTTTTCAAGACTAATAAGAGGGATTAATGTGTATTAGTTATATCCTTTATATCAGTTGTTAACAACCAGGCCAGTACCAAACCATGGATTGTTTGGTACTAGGTCACACAGTAAGAATATATTTTGAAATTTTATTTCTATCTAATTGACTATTGCAATCTTCATGGTGTTTTTGCATTACATATGTAATATATATATGCATTATATATAAAATAACTAAATTAAATCTTATACACTTTTGTGTTGTTATGTAGAAGCGGGTGCTGACTTTGTTCCTGGCTTCAGGTATTTAAAATACTGGGGGATCAGTTAATTGTATCATAATAACTCGCCAAAAATATGACAGCTCAGACAAATGAAGTCAGAGCTGACTTAAGGTTAAACAACAAGAATATTGTCACAAAAGCAATCCATAGACCAGTATTGAGCAACCTGCAGCCTACAGGACTTTCTGAATGGGATATCTAACAAAAAGTTACCTTGAATTTTTTTGTTGTACAGCCCATCTGATGATGAGCAATGTTTCATGTAGCTTGCTTCTTGAAAAAGGTTTCCCGTCACTGCCATAGACTGTAATTGTTGTACTTCCTCTTCTGGCATGGAGTGAGCTGAAATTACTACAGCTATGTTCAGATTTTATTCAACATATTCTCCACTCAGATTAGCACACTTATTGCAGCAGTTCTTCAGTTTTTCTAAGGCCTGTAAAAGAACTTGGAAGGCTGGGCTTCCAACCAGACCTTTTGCAGTACCCTAAAAGGCAGGGAATTTTCAGCAACCCCTTATGATTTCAGCACCTATACATGATTCACCAGTTTGTAGAAAAGTTGTTTTGTATGCAATTGGTCCATAGTGCAAACAAAATGTTCAGTACTGTTGTTTTATATCATGTTGACGAAGAATGAATCACAAGTCATAGGTTCAAATCTGCTAGAGATGTTTTGTTCAATTTCCATACAAAGCACTTTATTTTGCATTATCTCAGTTCACTTAATTCTCAAGAATATAGAACAGATTATCTGGAAATATTATTTTGTCTTAGATCAGCATCTTATCCAACAGAAAATTTATCTCTGTGTGTATGTACATACATATGGTCATGCACACACATACACAAGCACATATGTGTATATGATTAACACACACACACACACACACAAACACACATGCACAAAGGAGGAATACATATTCACATGAACCAATATATTCACACGTTTTTTTTTTTATTTCTCACTCTACAAAATGCCATGATTTATACCACATAAAGATGAATATTATAATTATTTGTGTTTAAAATCTACCTAATCTCCATAATGTATTCATCTATACCATGAATAATATTGTTTGAATTAATTATATATTGTGTATAAACTTTTTTTCCCAAATATTCTTTCCATAAAATTAAGAACCAATTCATCCCATCCTTATAATTAGACAAAATATTACTAATATATTGTTAATGTGAGCATAGTACTATAGGATAAACCACTTTATGGAAACAAAATAGAGATGCTAACCACTTTATGGAAACAAAATACAGATTTAAAAATAATTGTTTAGAATTTTTAAATAATTATAATTATCATATATAACTTGAAGCAGCAAGCTGACAGAATTATTAGATCATCTAAAAATTTACCGTGCAACATTTCCCCATCTCTTTATATTCTGACTTCAAATCCATTGAGATAATTCTTTTGGGGTTAGTAAAACAAAGTTCCAATCAAGTGCTGGGGTTGATGTAATTGACTTACACCGCCTCTCAAATTGCTGGCTTTGTGCCAAAATTTAAAGCAAGGCGGCAGACTAGCAGAACACAGACTAGCACATTAGATACAAAACTTTGTGACACTTCTTCTGGCTTTTAACATTCTGAGTTCAACTCCAACTGAGGGTGACTTTGCCTTTCATCCGTTTGAGGTTGATAAAATAAGTACCAGATGTGCACTTGGGTTGATGTTATTGACTAACCCCCTTTCTCTAAAATTGCTAACTTTGTGCCAAAATTAGAAAGCCTTGTGAGTGGATTTGGTAGATGGAAACTGAAAAGAAGCCCGTCGTATATATGTATATATATATATATATATATATATATATATATATATATATATATATATATTTACATATATATATATGTACACGTGTGTATATGTTTGTGTGTCTGTGTTTGTCCCCCCAACATAGCTTGACAACCGATGCTAGTGTGTTTACGTCCCAGTAACTTAGGAGTTCAGCAAAAGAGACCAATAGAATAAGTACTGGGCTTACAAAAAAATGAATAAGTCCTGGGGTCGATTTGCTCGACTAAAGGCGGTGCTCCAACATGGCAACAGTCACATGACTGAAACAAGTGAAAAAGAGTATGACGAGAGGTGCAGTCATGGTTGTAGGTACAGGAATGACCATAGGTGGTAGCATGGAATAGACACAGGTATGGTTGTTTAGTTAGGAAGTTTGCTTCACAGTCATGTGGTTTTGGGTTCTATCCCACTGCATGGCACCTTGGACAAATTGCTCTTTACAAGAGCCTCGGACTGATTCATACCTTGTGAGTGAAATGTGGTTAATGAAATTGTGTAGTAGGAAATTGTATGTAAATGTTTATATATTTCGGGCATGTATTTGTTTATATCTTTGTGTGTGTTATTTTTGTCTTCATATTGACACTTTTTGAGCAAAAGCCTTGATGTTTGTTTACATCTCATTGATCAAAACTTTCATTGATTTTTAACATGTTAAGACCCAGTGGAATTAGAATACCTTACTTGAAGAACAGGAGTTGGTTACAGGAAGAATGTGTGTGCGTGTGCATGTGTGTGTGTGTGTGTGTGTGTGTGTGTGTGTATGTGTGTGTGTGTGTGCGCGCTCATGTATGATTGTGTGGTCAAACAGTTTTCTTCACAACCATGTGGTCTTGGGTTCAGTCTCACTGTACAGCTCTTTGGGTGTCTTCTACTATAGTTCCAGGTCGACCAACGTCATATGAGAGAGTTTGGTTGACAGAAGCAGCAAGAAGTTTGCTCATCATCACCATCTAAACATTCACTTTTCTGTGCTTGCAGGTGGTCAGATCGAATATGTTGAGTCAGATTTTCTCTAGTTGGATGCCCTTCCTGTCACCAACCCTCACATGTTTCCAAGTAAGATAATATTGGGTTGTCTGGAAAGTTCGTGCCCATTTATAGTAGCTTACATTTCAACTTATTTTAGAACATGGTTGAGTCCATAAAATAGGATTTGACTACACCTCCATTTAGAGCACAGTTTAAGCTATCTTTTCATGGAAGAAGGTTTATGTTCCTATAACCTGTGTTAATTCTGTAACCCTTTAAAATGGAAGACAAGAAAGTTCATTTTCGGCACTTGATGCTTTGGGAACCAGACAAAAATTGCTGCAGCTTGGCTGGGAAGTGTTAACCCAACCCTCCATATTCACCAGATATTGCTCCTTCAGATTTCCACTTATTCAGGTCTCTGCAGAATAGTCTTAATGGTAAAAATTTCAATTCGTTGGATGAGGTAAAAAGATACCTTGATGAATTCTTTGCCATGAAATCACCTCAATTCTGGGAAAAGGGTATTTTCAAGTTAAAGGAAAGATGGAGATGCATTGTCCAACAAAATGGTTCATATTTGGTTGATTAAAAATGTAATGGCAAGTATTTATTGACCTTTTTCTTTCCTTTAAAAATTAGTACAAACTTTCTGGACAACCCAATATTTCTCCTTGGCCAAACATATTTTTAAAGAGGACTGGTAATGAATGACACCACTTATATGACAGTGACACTTGCTCATAACAATCATGTGATGTCAATACAAAGAGATACAAACACACACACACACATGATGAGCTTCTTTCAGTTCACATCAACCAAATCCACTCACAAGGCTTTGGTTACCTCTGGGCCAATAGAAGACACTTGCCCAAAATGCAATGCTGTGGGCCTGAACTCAAAAAAAACCATGTGGCTGGAAGCGAACTGCTCAGTCACACAGCCATGCCTGAACATGCATGGGTGTGTGTTTGTATGTGTGTGTGTGTGTGTGTGTGTGTGTGTGTGTGGTGTGTGTGTGTGTGTATGTTTATGTTGTGTGTGTGTGTGTGTGTGTGTGTGTGTATACATGTGCTTATTTATATTTCACGATTGTCATCCCCTAAGCAAAGTGGTGGTGATGACATTCCATGTTGACATTGTGACTTGTTGCTCTGTATTTCTGAAGGCCTGTTTATTTGTGTTTTTTTTTTGTTTTTTTTTTACTTGAAAAGTGGATGAGAGTTGGTGACAGGAAGAGCATCCAGTCATAAAATTCTGCCTCAACTCTCCATCTGGACCCTTGCTTGCATGGAAAACCAACCATTAAGCAAACAAATCACACCCACACACACCCACACACATACACACACACATCCCTGACACAGGAATTGATCATTATGAGCCTTAAATTAGCCAGATATTTAAAGTTCAACTTATTTCCCTACATAAACACTTTATTTTGATAAACTATACTGAAGCAGCAATGTTATATTTGTCTATATTTATTTGATAGAAAATGATTTAATCAATGATTATTAATTACACAGTAATGATTTCATGTTTTGTTGGTTTTGGTTTTTCCTTTTTTTTTGTTTCTGTTTTATCTTCACTGAATCACAAAGGCATGGCATATAGCAACATTGGCATCGTGTGTTGCTTATTGCTGACCATCATTAGGCCACATCAGATAATTGGTTACTTTATTTATCTGATATAATTTGCATATTTTAACTTCAGTTAAGGCAGCCATGTCATTGTTGCTCTCCTACTCCAAAAATAATTCATTTTTATGTCTCAGCTATTATTTGCTGAGTTATGTAAAAGGAAAAAAAAAATACTAACTAGAAAAAATATACAAAAAAAGAATAATAATTTATTAAATTCAGAACATTTAGATTTCGCATTAGAAAAATGTTTTTCCATACTTTGAACTCAGTTGATAATAATGTCCACTTGCATATACAATTGGGTCTGATTCATTTTAATTATTGATTTCTCTCTGCTCGAAAAACTAAATTTCCATTTCTTTTCAAGCGAAATTCTAATTGAAATAATTTTCAGCTGATATTTATGGCAGTATCAGTTGTGACTGCTGTGCTGTGCTGAAATGTTAACTCAAGAGTTGTTGAATTCTTATCATTCAATTACAATGGCGTTGCGACTGTAGACAAGATGGGTTACTTTGTTCGAATGTGTGAATCTAGCAGACAGTAAGTGACAGTCTTACTTCATAGCTGAGAGAAAGGTTAATTCAGCAAAGTGCATTCTGTAATAAAGATTATTTATTCAAACAGTTCATGCTCATAACTGAGTTCTAATAGTTTGTTCATTGGCTCAGTTTACTAGGAATAGCAGCCAAATCTCCCTGAATGTGCGCATCCTACAGTCTACTTTGAACAAAATTGTTCCTGACAAAGACAGATGAAGTAGTCTCTGCTGAAACACTTTTGATCAAAGCTCTGCTTCATTGGCCCTTATTTTGGGGGCGAAACTACGAGGTGAATACAGTTTTTTTTATAAATGCTTTACTTCATACTATTTCTGAATTCCGATATTATTGACATAAGCGTAGGAGCGGCTGTGTGGTAAGTAGCTTGCTTACGAACCACATGGTTCCGGATTTA
>NC_042999.1:56997321-57054821 GCF_006345805.1 Octopus sinensis | reverse complement strand
TATGTATATGTTTGAATATATGTGCACATACACACATACTGGTGTGAATGATTGCTTTGTGTGTGTGTGACCAATTCTATAATCTGGAATCATGCAGTTCTTTAACTTTGATATTTTTGTTTTTATATCTGTCAATTCATATAAACTGATTTGCAAAAGAAACCCAGAACAATAATATGTCTTACTTTCCAATAATGGTGAGGGACAGTATAGCTTAAACTTGACAAAATGACAGTTTTACAAACATTTCCATCAAAATAAAATGTTCGTTAATGGAATTTCTGTTTCTGTTTACTTTTTTTCTTATTTGTTACTTTTTACTTTTATTTTTAAGTAATCTATTTTCTAATTTATTCATTATCAACAAATGCTGTGACTGACTAAGTTATTTGGTCCAAAATCTTGTGACATCACTCCAAATATGTGAGCAAGATTTTAATGTGAGTAGATCTTCGCTTTGAAGAGAATCAGCATCTGAACATAGCTGTAGTAATTTCAGCTCACTCCATGCCAGAAGAGGAAGTACAACAATTACAGTCTATGGCAGTGATGAGAAACCTTTTTCAAGAAGCAAGCTACATGAGACATTGCTCATCATCAGATGGGCTGTACAATAAAAAAAATTCAAGGTAACTTTTTGTTAGGCATTCAGAAAGTCCTGTAGGCTGCAGGTTGCCCAATACTGGTCTATGGATTGCTGTTGTGACAATATTCTTGTTGTTTAACCTTAAGTCAGCCCTGACTTCATTTGTCTGTGCTGTCATATTTTTGGTGAGTTATGATATAATTTCTTTTTCCTGTAACTTAAAAATTATATCATCATCCTTCAAAGGTCCACTCTTCCACGCTTGCATGGGTCAAACAGGGTTTTTTGAGACAGGTTTTCTATGACTGAATAGCTTTCTTATCACCAACCTTCACCTGTTTCCAAGCAAGGAATATTTCCCAATGGTCAAACACGTGTTTGCAGAATATTGGAAATTAATGACACTGCTTGTATGACAGTGAAACTCGTTTGCAACTTTCATGGAATGTCAGAAGTTCAGCCCTGATCTACAATCAAGAGCATTCTAGCAGACCTGTAACAGAGTTGTTCAAGCCATGGCCATCTGGTTTATCAGACATTCTGTATCAAGAACTGCTCAAAGCTATTTGGTGTATTCTCCAAACTACACAGATTCTTTAAAAGATAATAGAGTCTGATTTGGGAGAGATTTGGTTGGTATTTCTAACAAATCAATTTATTACACAGAGGCTTCTTTTTTGAGTAGTTTTGCGAGTGTTTTAGCTATGTGCCATCAGCTAGTTTAAGTTAGATTCTGCTGAGGTAAGTGTCATGATCCTGTACATCCACAAGGGTTTGGCTATCCTGAGGCTACAATAAAATACACTTGCTCAAGGTGCCATGCAGTGGGATTGGACCAAAACCATGTGGTTGAAAGGCAATCTTCTTAACAACACTGCCATGCCTTCACTGTTTGTGAGGAAAATATACTTTTATTAAGTAGTGACATTAAAATGTCAGAAAAATATGTGTGTAAAGAAGATTGAGGAAATAGTTATTGTTTAATTCAGTAGAGAGAAAGAGTTATCATTTAACTAATTTAATGACTGATGCTATTTTACTTATTTCAACACTGCTCGCCACAAATAACTGATATTCTAAAGCCAAGGTGCCATGTAAAAAGTACTAGTGATGACGTTATGTAAAAAGCATCCAGTACATTCTGTACAGTGGTTGGCATTAGGAAAAGCATCCACCAGCAGAAACCAAACTGAAAACAGACTATAGAGCTTGGTGCAGCCCCTGACCTCACCAGCTCCTGTCAAGCTGTCCAACCTATGCCAACATGGAAAACAGACATTAAACAATGATGGTGATGATGAGTACCTATTATATTTTACTCAGTTGGCTCACCTTGAAGAATCTCTTTTGTGATTCTTTCCTCTGACATTCTAATCTCATGTCCATAGTACCAGAACTACAATCTTTCAATATGGAGAAACTCCCTGATCTCTGAGCTGTTCACCTCGTAATATTACCCAAGAGATTCTTCAAAAGAACTCCATTTCAGTCATTTGTTTTCATGATTTGTACTCTTTTAGTCATTATCCGACATTTATGGCTACAGATGAAGATTGACATGAAAACTGAGTTGAGTACAATACAAACACACTTTGGTGCCTAGTGTGAATAAAACCCCACATGTTATGATATGAAAAGTATTCAGCACAAATGGAAGACAACTTCAAGCATGTTTCAGTCATATTATGACCTCATCAGTGAAGTATAGGCACTTGCTGAAGTAAAGGGTAAAGACCCCCTTCGGTCAGGCACTGACCATGGGTTTGCACCTAGAGAGATACCCTCTGAGGCACAAGTCTGGGCAAGGTTGTTTTATGGAAGACCAGCAGTCGCCCATGCATACCGGCCTCCCCTCTCCACGTCACCGATGTTGTCCAAGGGAAAGGCAAGGGCCGATACAGCTTGGCACCTGTGACGTCGCAACTCATTTCTACAGCTGAGTGAACTGGAGCAACGTGAAATAAAGTGCCTTGCTCAAGAACACAACATGCACCCCCGTCCGGGATTCGAGCTCACAACCTCACGATCGTAAGCTCGACGCTCTAACCACTGAGCCATGAGAGAATTCATCAATATTTAAATATCCAGTTTTCCATGCTTACTGGGTCAATACTTACCTAAGTTGTCTCACACTGGGATTAATTCTGGAACCATTTGATTGTGAAGTGAACTTTTTAACCATTTAGTTATGTATGTGTCCTTGACCATAATTTCACTCAGATTCCTTGCTCTTTTATTCTCCTTCATCTCCGTTTGATTTTTCTTTTCAATAAATTCACCAATAAGATTTTCTTTCTTATTGTAGACCATAGAATCCTATAAAGATCCAAACCCTCAACTTTTGAAATGCTGTTCTAAAAATAGAAAACAAGAGAGAGAGATGCTAATGCACAAATTACCAAAACCATAGTCTTTTAGTCGTAGAACTAAGTACTTTTCCAATTAATCTAGTTTCTGTTGGCAACTGAATGTTGCTTTCTTTGCTCTCTTCACATCTCATCTTGTTAAGTTTATCTCATATTTTAAACTCTCATTCTTCTCATTTCAACAGCATTCTACTTGTTTACCATTTCACATTACATGAATTTCCTCATTTTTTAAAATTTCTATTTTTTTATTACATTTTTTCTATTTTATTTTTTTTTTTTTTCTACAGAATTTAGATTAAGTCTAGCTCGTGTATGTTTTAGCATGTTTGAAGTAACAGATTTGCTCTCGATTTAATTTGCTTTTGCAGTATAACATTCATCTGTCTGCATTTATGTATGCTTCTGTATGAAGGTATACAGAGTTGTGTCATATATACATACACATATATATATGTGTGTGTGTGTGTGTGTGTGTGTGTATACATATATATATGTATATAGATATGTATATATATATGTGTGTATGTATATATGTATATACATATATATATATGTATGTATATATATATATATATATATATATATATACATATACAGAGAGAAAGAGAGAGAGAGAGATAGACAGACACACTTATATGCTAAATATCATTTATCATAGTTGCTTCTGTCAACAATTTATAATTCCTAAATTGCTCTAACCAACATCTCAACAAATTTCTCTTGGACTTGTTTGTATCGGAAGTAACATAAAACCCATGTTTACTCTTTCGTTTATATTTTTATTCTATTCCGCAAGTATTTCTTATCTTCATGAAGTCTCCCCTCACACACACACACACACACACACACACACACACATGCACTAAAGAAATATGGGGTTTTGAGTTCCATTACAAACATTTTTGTTGAGGGTTAGGCAAACTGATAAATTTATCAGTCTGTTTAAGTCAAACCTTGTCCACATCTTGTATTTTATAAGTAAAGTAGAGCTACCATAAACAACGCCCACTGTTGGTGTTATACTGGGAATGATGCTATTATTATAAGAAATCATAAGGAGGCAAGAGGGCAGAATTGTTACTGTACCAGACAAAATGGTTAGTGGTATTTCTTCCAGCTCTTTACATTTGAGTTCAAATGCCACCAAGGTTGATTTTGCCTGACATCCTTTTGGGTTTACTCCTTTACTTGTTTCAGTCATTTGACTGTGGCCATGCTGGAGCACCGCCTTTATAAAAGGTGTTTGATAAAAAAAGTAATAGTTGAGCACTGGAGCTGATATGATTGATTGCCACCATCACCCAACAAAATTTTTTTTTAAATTAGGCCTTGTACCTATAACAAAAATTATTATTACCTCCCAATCAAGGCACAAATGGTAATCCCCTCTCCCCCACTGCCTCCACTCTTCAACCCTATCCAATTCTTACAGGGGGTTCCTGCCTCCCATTTCCCTGTCTTTTTCTCTCAATACATTCTTACAAGCTCCCACCCACTCCTAGTTTCTCTGTCCCCATTCACTTCTAATTACCTTATACCTTGAGGTGCCACCTGGACAGCTTATCACCACTATTTGTCTCTTTGCAACTATCAATCATTCATTTCTAACTCACTTCTAAATGTGAGGGCCATGTAACTCCTCTACAATTACAACCTGCTCTGTTTCATGTCCTTCTTACATACCTAAACTTTCATCTACTAGCATAAAGCCCCTATTTTCAGGGTTTCACGGGCTTGCCAGCTGCATGCCAATATCACTGATGTTAGTAGACATGAAAACAATGATGACAATAATAATTATGTCCTTAAATTACATGATACCATCTCAGAAAAGGAACATGACACTGAGTAGAACAGTATGGAATAAGCTATACTTGTAAAAAACAAATAGTGTGATTACCATAGCTGGAATATCTTTTAGCAAAGAAAGGTCTACTTGGTCACATCAAGCTTACTGTTAAACAATAGGTCAACCTTTCTTATAGCTATACCTATAACAAATATCTATTTATTTTCAATCAACCGTAGCTTATTGTTTGCTGCTCTAATTCCCAGATTCCTCAACCCAAATACCTTTTAGAGATCTGTTACCAGCCCCACTTCTCTATTCTCTGCATCAGTGATCTTCCTCAAATCATTCTGGACACTTAAGAAAACAAAACCAGCTGCTGTAATCACGCCTAAGTTTATGTAGAGACATTTCACTGAATTGTGCTGACAGCAATATATCTGATATACATATAAGTGTGTGTGTGTATATCTGTGTATCTGTGTCTACGTAAGTAAATGTATAATACATATATGTCAGTATATAGATGTGTGTGTGTGTGTATACAAATACACACATGTGTACATACGTGTGTGTGTGTGTATATACAAATACACACATGCATACATATACGTATATGTGAGTGTTTGTGTGTACATACGTGTGTGTGTGTGTGTGAGTGTACAAATACACACATGCGTACATATATGTATATGTGTGTGTTTGTGTGTACAACCATGTGTGTGTGTGTATACAAATACACACATACGTTCATATACGTATATGTGTGTGTCTGTGTGTACAGACGTGTGTGTGTGTGTATATGAGTGTGTTGGTTGTGATAGACTGAAAATTCAACCACTTGATGTCGCATGATAAGACAAAGGATACTTGAAAGACACTTGGTCCATAAAGCTGTTACACTAACCAAGCACCAGAGACAGTGGTTTATTCCATTTGCACAAGGCCATGAGTTTGCAGGCACGGGAGTAAAGACAGCTGAATTAACTCCACTACAAGACTAACTTTTATTTTATTGACTCTTGTTGGTTATGGGATATGGATTGGCATAAAACTAAATACCAAATGGCATTTAGTCTGGTACTTCCTCTGTTTCTTCTGTCTTAAAGGCAAAAATATGAAGAATGATATCAATAATGGTTTCAAATTTTGGCACAAGGCCAGCAATTTTTAGCAAGAGATGTTTGAGGTGATTAAATTAACCCTAGTGCTCAGTTCATATTTATTTTATTGACCCTGAAAAGATGGAAGACAAAGACGATCTTGGTGGAATTTGAACTCAGAACATAAAGAGCGGAAGAAACACCACAAAGCATTTTGTCCAATACACTAACAATTCTGCCATTTTTCCAACTAGGATGATGTTAATAATGATGATGCTGCTGCTGCTGCTGATAATAATAATAATAATAATAATAATAATAATAATAATAATAATAATAACAATAATACATGCCCTGATGTAGTACTAGGCAGTGGCTCTCATGGCTTCTCAACTTAACTGATTGGAAGTGTTATCATGTACATTGTTTTGTCTTGGTATAAAAGATGGGCTACAGCAAATATTCTGCTCAATACCACAGATTTGCTTGTCAGTTGTTTGACCCTAACTGGTTGAGCATGTCCCTTAGTGGCTGATAATATGTGCATCTTTGATCATATGCAGAAGTAGTGGGAGAACATCATAGCCATGTGTTGAGGAATTCTTTGGGGTTTGGATAATTCACCTTTGGAAACATGGGTGTTCTGTTCAACATCCTTAAACAGTCCTTTTTCAGGGACCTTTTGAGTAGATGGGCTACTCGACCAGAAGAAAATTCTTACTTGGCTCCACCTGCAAGGTCATGCACTGTTTATCATCATATAAGATCACCATGTCGTGCACATGTGGTTGTGATGCATGTGCCTAGTGTACCCTTATCAGACGGATAGTCATGATGGGTATACTGGACTTTGTATATTTTACCCCAGTGTCACTTCGATGGCATGCACTGCTCTCTCACTCAATAATAATAACAATGATATCAAATTTTGGAACAAGGCCAACATTCTTAATGGAAGGGTTGAGTTGATTACATCAACCCCAGTGTTCAACAGGTATTTTTTTTATTGATGCTGAAAAGCTAAGTTGACCTTCACAAAATTTGGATTCTGAACAATAAAAAGCTGGTAGAAATACCACTAAGCATTTTGTCTGGCATACAAGCAATTTTACCAGCTTGCCACTTTGGATCCATAAGGATAATAATGGCTCCAAATTTTGGCACTGGGCCAGCAATTTTGGAGGAGGGGATAAGTTGATTATATTGTTATGGGCTTAGCTAGTGTGGTATGTCCCAGTGACCTGGGTTAGCCAGTGTAGTATGTCCCAGTGACCTACATTAGGATAAACCCATTGTCCTGTCAGATTCGGGTGAATTGGAGGTCATTCTAAGCACCCCTTGAAGAAGTGAAGAGGAAGACAGATTAAAGGATCTGAGAGCTGTCGTGAGAGGGTGATAGGCAGCAGGCGATAGCGATAGAGTGAGGGCTGAGAGCAAATAGAGATAGGCTGTAAGATCAGAGAGCAAATAGAAAGGCTAAGAGACAGCAGGCGATATAGATAGGATATAAGGACCAGGGCAGTTAGAGAGGGTGTGAGCGGTACAGAGGGAGATGAGGGGAGTGGAAGAAAGGCAGGACAAGGAAGTGTGGTTCTGGCGGTTGGTAGTTGGTCGTCAAGAAGGGCAGTCGTTGAGCGGTCGTCGAAGAACACAGACGGATCTTGCAGTCGCTGGCCGGTCCTCGAGGAAGACAGACGGACCTTGGATTTAAGGAGCAAGCGTTGGAATTCTTAGGAGCAAGTTGGATGTGAGAAAGCTTGGCGGCACAGAGGGGAATTAGCAGTATTCAGAGGAATTGGCAGGATTGAGAGGAATGGGACACTGGCAGATTCAATTAGGAATTGAGGTATGTGTTTGTGCATTGATATGTGTCACGGTGTATTGAACAGTGAAAAGAACAGTCAAGGACTCTGTCGATGTGGTCGATAAAGGACATTGTGAAGAAGAAGAGTAAAGGACTTGTTGATTGTGATGTTTAGGAAGAGACTTTAAAGAACTGTTGTCTTGGGACGTGTACTCTTGAATTGTTACATGATGTTGTATTATGCTTTGAGTTGTACTCTTGAAATGCTGTTGTATTATGTATTGAGTAGTCACGTGCATGCTTTGATGTATCTTGATGTTGTAACAATTGTAATTGTCGTATAAACTGTTGTTTGAATATAAGCCAGTGTTGCCAGTTGTTGCCTTGCCTCTTTGGGTTGTATCTCGGGTTGTGCCTCCGTATCTCTGTGCTGTTGAGGTTGTGGCAGTATCTATCTGTATCTCCTCTCTCCGCCTCTTTGGGCTCCGTGGCGGAACTTGTGTGAGCCGTTCGGGACGGGCGACGACGACCGGTGATTCCGTAACAATATCGACCTCAATACTCATTTCATACTCATTTCATGCTCATTTTCTTGACCCTGAGAGGATGAAAGGCAAAGTTGGCCTCAGCAGAATTAGAACTCAGAACATAAAGCTGGACAAATTATAGTTCTGATCAACATAGTCCCAAACATTTCACTCTCTGCACACAAAAGACATACACCTATGCTATAGGTGCAAGAGTGGCTGTGTGGTAAGTAGCTTGCTTACCAACCACATGGTCCCGGGTTCAGTACCATTGCATGGCACCTTGGGTAAGTGTTTTCTACTATAGCCTCGGGCCGACCAAAGCCTAGTGAGTGGATTTGTTAGACGGAAACTAAAAGAAGCCCGTCATATATATGTATATGTATGTGTGTGTGTTTGTGTGTCTGTGTTTGTCCCTCACCCCCAATATCGCTTGACAACTGATGCTGGTGTGTTTATGTCCTCCATAGCTTAGCAATTCAGCAAAAGAGACCGATAGAATAAGTACTAGGCTTACAAAGAATAAGTCCTGGGGTCGATTTGCTCGACTAAAGGCAGTGCTCCAGCATGGCTGCAGTCAAATGACTGAAACAAGTAAAAGAGTAAAAGAGACCCAATGAATTTGTCACCCAATGAAATGACACAACTCCCTCGCATTGTATGAAATTATCACTTCACACCACACTAGCTAATGAAATAACAACAAACGCAACAAAATTCATGATGAAATTCGACAATTTACTTATACTCAGAATAATTATCCCCAACATGACACAAACTCAACTCAATCACTATACAATGAAATTACTCAACATACAGTCTCTTTCATAGCATTGGGTTTAGAATCAGTGTCACCTGAACTGTACTATAGGCCACTGGGCAAACCACTGTCCTGTGGTCCCTATAAACACAACTACAGCATACATAGATTTATATAGGGTCTCTAGACCCATGGGATCCTAAGGAAAGTACTTTATGATGGCACTGTTTAGATTGTAGGGACAGTCTGTTCCTAAGAGATTTACACAGTTTGTGGTAAAACTCAGTCCTTAAAAGTAAGATATCATTTACTAAACTGCTTGTCCCATTAAAAGACAATATGAAGTAAGGGGTATTCAAGATCGTTGTTATTCATTTAGTTCTGTTACTTTCTGTGCTAGCAGCTTGCAGGATAGGAAGGAGAAAATAACCAGCTGTAACACACATTCACATAAGTGCACACACATACACACACACATCATCAAGTAACTGTAAGAAAGCAGTTTTTTTTTTCTACTTTGAACTAGCAACATTGGCTTCAAATTTTGGCCACAAATTCAGGAGAGAAGGTAAGCCAATTACATCAACCCTAGTGCTATCAACTCTGAAAGGATGAAAGGCAAAGTCGACCTTGGTGGAATTTGAACTCAGAGTGTAAAGACAGACAAAATACTGCTAAGCATTTTGTCCAGTGTGTCAACAATTCTGCCAACTTGCTGTCTTCCTTGAAGTAGTAATATTGAATGTAATGATGCAATGATGTGAGGGTAGTTACCATAGTAGTTGTGTCGTGTTGGTAGTATTTGGACGACTAGTGTGATGTGGTGGGGGTTGCAGTATTATGTGGGGATAGTTGTAATTATGATGATGGATGTGGTAGATCAAAGCTGTTGTAGCTAAACTAGTACAATTGTAACTATGGTGGTTATCATAGCGAGCTGGCAGAAACGTTAGCACGCCGGGCGAAATGCTTAGCGGTATTTCGTCTGCGTTACGTTGTGAGTTCAAATTCCGCTGAGGTCGACTTTGCCTTTCATCCTTTCGGGGTCGATAAATTAAGTACCAGTTACGCACTGGGGTCGATGTAATCGACTTAATACCTATGTCTGTCCTTCTTTGTCCCCTCTGTGTTTAGCCCCTTGTGGGTAATAAAGAAATAGGTAATGCACATGTAGTAGTGATAATATTGGGTTGTCCGGAAAGTTCGTGCCCATTTATAGTAGCTTACATTTCGACTTATTTTAGAACATGGTCGAGTCCATAAAATAGGATTTGACTACACCTCTATTTAGAGCACAGTTTATGCTATCTTTTCATGGAAGAAGGTTTATGTTCCTATAACCCATGTTAATTCTGTAACCCTTTAAAATGGAAGTTAAGAAAGTTCATTTTCGGCACTTGATGCTTTTGGAACCAGACAAAAATTGCTGCAGCTTGGCTGGGTTGTGTTATCCCACCCTCCATATTCACCAGATACTGTTCCTTCGGATTTCCACTTATTCAGGTCTCTGCAGAATAGTCTTAAAGGTAAAAATTTCAATTCCTCGGATGACGTAAAAAGATACCTCGATGAATTCTTGGCCATGAAACCACCTCAATTCTAGGAAAAGGGTATTTTCAAGTTAAAGGAAAGATGGAGATGCATTTTCCAACAAAATGGTTCATATTTGGTTGATTAAAAATGTAATGGCAAGTATTTATTAACCTTTTTCTTTCCTTTAAAAATCGGCACAAACTTTCCAGACAACCCAATACTATATGTGGTTAGTGGTAGAAGTAGTACTTATGGTGGTATTTATTCTGGTAGTACGATAGGCACTTGTTGTGTTAGTATACTGGTGGCTCATCTAGTGATATAATAGTGACTCTAAATGTATGACTGAAATTAGAATTATGCTTGTTATAAGCTGTTTCAACACCACAGACTTTCAAAGCAGCTGTAAAGCTGTAAAATGAGCTTCTACTACCTTTCATTGGTTAATAACTGTCAGGAAATATTTTCAAAGTTCAAAGCCATTTTTTACTAATAGAAAAATGATTGAGTGTTGTTGATTTGGTGTAAATGTAAAAGTTCCTGGAATGCCTTAGAGAGCAAGGTTTTCATCACTTTGGGCAAATGAGGAAACATTCCAATTTTTGTTGCAATTATAGTAACACAGTTAATTACAAGAGAGGGAAAAAAATTAACAAACAAAACCAAAAATGAAACAAAACAAATAGAGAAGCAAAAGTAAAACTTCAGTTGATTTCCATTTGGTTCTAACATGATGTGGTGTAGAAAATGTTTACATATCTGGGAGAGTATTACTGCTGTTAAACTTCAACACATAAGTCTAACACTTCTTAAAAAATATCATTTAGCTTCATTTGCATTGAAGTCTCACTCAGCAACTTACTACAACAACAAGCTTATTACAGTTGAACAGTTTCTTCTACCTCTAATAAAACAGCTTCTGTTCCTCTAAGCTAGTGGTTCTTAGCTTTTTTTTTTTTGTATCCCTTTTTAGGAAGCTCTTATGCCTAGAGCCCACCTAGAGTGGCGAGTGAGGTATCATTACACAACTAATTTAACATGGATAATAATTTATAAATTTTACTCAATCCATTTCACCCTTGTAAGACTTATCTTCTGAACTCCTCCTTCATAGATACCAATCTGCAGATATTCCATTGCATTAACATAGCCAATCTCAAAAACAGTGCAATGACCACAGGTGCTGTATCTTGTACTCAAATAAATATAAAAGAAGTCAAGAGGCCGTTCTTAATTTATTGGTTTTACATCTCTTTTTCTATGCTCGGATGTGTCAGATAGGTACTTATTTAAGGCAGTATTGTTGCTACCAGTTCCTATTTTTGCTGCTGAGCCTTTCCTGTTTTATAAGAAATGGGTTTTTTTCCCCTTCTACTTTCAGAGCATAGAGTTGTAGGATGTAATATTCACCAAGAATGTATACATGATGGCAGTTTTTCACTTAGCTGGTCTCATATGAGTCACAGAAATGGCAACTTTCATGCAAACACACATGCACACATACGTATGTATGTGTGAGTGAATGTGTGTGTGTGTGTGTGTATCTATATCTATCTATCTATCTCTCTATATATATACACACACACACACACATATATATATACATATACATATATATATATATATATATATATTTGTCTGTGTGTGCATATATGTGTTTGTTTGTGTGTGCTTTCTTAAAAATTTATTTAAGTTCTTCATGAAGTTCAAGTCAGTTGCTAAGAAAGTGATGTGACATTTTGAGATAAGACAGTTCCCAGGGTTTGCAATCTGTGGAAAATGTGGCTGAATTAGTATGTGTCTCTATGTAGGTGCATGCACCCACACTTCTGCTTCATGTGAATATGTTTTCTTTAGCACATATCTATTTGTGTGCATATATGTGCATGCATTCATGCATGTACTATAGACTTCCAAGCAGTACAACTGGACCGAAGGCAATATGGCTATAGAGCAAACAACTTAACCATACAGCCATGCCTGTACCTATGCTATATTTGGGTAGTTGGTGATTAAACCAGCTTCCCCACCTGGCTTGCCAGGTGAAGAGGGTGTTCTGGACACTCTACTGGACAAAAAGCTAAGGAATGATGGGCTCATTGTGAGCCAATGACCATCCAATGGAGTCTCCTAAAAACATCCTTTACATGGGCTGGCAAACCCTTCAGCTGGTCCAAGACTGCAGCCATGAAAACTCCAATAAAAGACTTGCTGTGCTCTTGGATTGGAATTAATGTCCATGAGCAATGTGGCATAGAGCAAAGAAGAGGGAGATGACTATACCTTCTGCCTAGCATTACTGAATTTAGTGCCTCAGACCAAAGTTTAAATTAAATCAAGGTTAATTGTCATTTTCATTAGCTATCTGCCACTCACAGCTGGTTGAATACCATGGATTGCAATCTTGGTCTTTCTTGTGCTGTCATTATCCATCTACTGTATTCTAAGTCTGTTCTGTATTTTTTTTAACATAATTCTTGGTGTTCCTCTTTACATTTTCATTTTCCTTATATTAGCAGTGTAAACTATTTTTTCAAAGTACATGTCCAAAATATTTTAGTTTTCTCTTTTTGATGGTGTCTCATAAGATTTTCTTAGTTTTTACCATTCTTGATACATCATCATTCATTATATGTTCTGTCCATGATAATATTCACAATATTCTTCGATAAGTCCACGTCTCAAAGGCTTCTAATCTATTAGTTAATGCTTTTGTTAATGTCCATTTCCAGCTCCATGTGATAGAATGGATCATACATAACATTCTAAGAATGTTTTTTCTGTATTCAATATTAATATTTCTTGATGCTTGTATGTTGAACATTTTTTTTCCAAATGATTTCCAAACTATCTCAATCTTTCTTTTGATATCTATTCCACATTTCCCATTTTCTCCGAGTATCCCAGATATATTGTTCTTTGTTGTTTCTGTTCATCTGGCTTTCTTTCAATTGTAATATGTATTTTTAGTAGCTTTCTTTGTTTCTTACTGATTACCACTGATTTACTTTTCTTTACATTTATTTCCACCCCACAAAGCATTCCTTTGTCCTGTACTATAGTTGTAAGGTTCTGTAGGTCATCTCTGTTGAAAGTTAATGAGGCAGTATCTCCTGCATATCTAAAGTTGTTGATATTCATATCTCCTCTTAACATTTCTGGCATTTCTCCTGTTTTTCTGGATACTTTCTCAGGTTAGATAGGCTATAGGATAGTATTAATTATTAAAAGAGGTCTAAGTTAGTCCAGTGTGTTTTTAGGGACGATCTCTTGTTTTAATCTCCTGGTAAATCTTGAGAGAACAGATTAAAAATCAAAAGCATTTCAGCTTCATTCATCATGTCCTTTTAAGATTATCTTGGACCGCACTATCTAATGTGGTCTATTGTTTTTAAGATTGTAGGGTGTTATTTGAGGAAATTTAACTAATATTTCCAGCAGACTGAGAGATTTTGTTGGCTCAGTAAATGCTTTATCTAGACAATTTGCCAGAAAATATTCATGCGAAGCTAAAAGGTTTTATTCATGTCAAAGACAAACAACATTACTTTGGTCAAGGCTTGCAAAGGGTTATAAGCAAAAGTAAAAGGTTGCAAAGGTTATAAGCAAAAGCCACAATAATGATTTATGAGGAGAGAGAGGGAGAGAGAGAGAGAGAGTCTTAAAGAGGTATAAAGAGAAGTGATTGTTTATAACTCACGGCTAACACTGTATTTAATAGGGATGAGGTTTTTATTTCCATGGCTTTGTAAGATAAGGAAAATAATATTCATGGGTTTATGTAAGGACTCTAAGATGGGTGGGTGGCAGGAGAAAAGTTATTCTCAGATTGGAGATCTGTTCTGCATACAGTAACACTATAGGTTTCTTAATCCATTGCCCAGTTTAATTCTATCATCAGGTACCCCCAAATTAGGTAGTAGGATTAAACTGAACACCCATCCAAGACCACCCCTGCTTCTATGATACAAACTTTCTATATAAAGTGATTTAAATTAAAATTTCCCATTATTCAAGTAAGAATTGTTGACTTAAACAATAAGATTGATTTAAATTTAGAGGTGGATAAAATGAGAGATGGGGTTAGAAACCCAATGTGGCTGATGTTGGTAAATGAGATAAAGATATCATCATCATCAATACCATCATTATCATTGTCGTCGTCATCATCATTATCATCATCATCATTATCATCATCATCATTATCTTTGTCATCATGATTTTAACATCCACTTTTCCATGGTTACATAGATCAAGACAGACAAATTATTGAGACAGATTTCCTATGATTGGGTACTCTCCCTGTCACCAACCATCACCTGTTTCCAAACAAGGTAATATTTCCTCGTGGTCAGACATGTTTTCACAGAAAATTGGAAATGAATGACACCGTTTATACGACAGGGATACCCTTTTACGACTATCACATGATCTCAAGACCAGGAGACATATGCCCTTCCTAACGCCAACCACTCCGTGAGTGTAGTGGGTGCTTTTTACGTGCCACCCGCACAGGTGCCAGACAGAGCTGGCAAACGGCCACGAACGGATGGTGCTTTTTACGTGCCACCGGCACGAGGTCAGTCAGGGCGGCGCTGGCAATGGTCGCGAAACGGAAGGTTCTCTTACATGCCACCGGCACTGGTAGCACATCTGCAATTTCCATTGATCGATTTCGATTCTGATCCTGATCCTCACTTGCCTCAACAGGTCTTCACAAGTAGAGTTTTGTGTCCCAAGAAGGGAAGGTATGCATACGTAGGCTGGCTCCATCCCATGTAGAAGGCCACGGTTTATGGACTCACTTGTCCTGCCGGGTCTTCTCGCGCACAAGCACACTTCCAATGGTCTCGGTCTCCAGTCATTTCCTCAGTGAGACCTAAAGTTCAAAGGTCGTGCTTCACCACCTCGTCCCAGGTTTTCCTGGGTCTGCCTCTTCCGCAGGTTCCCTCAACCGCTAGGGTGTGGCACTTTTTCACACAACTATCTTCATCCATTCTCGCCACATGACCATACCAGCACAAACGTCTCTCTTGCACACCACAACTGATGCTTCTTAGGTCCAGCTTTTCTCTCAAGGTACTTACACTCTGCTGAGTATGAGTACTGACATTACACATCCATCGGAGCATACTGGCTTCATTTCTTGCGAGCTTACGCATATCCTCAGCAGTCACGGTCCATGTTTCACTGCCATGTAGCATGGCTGTTCGTACACACGCATCATACAGTCTGCCTTTCACTCTGTGCGAGAGGCCTTTTGTCACCAGCAGAGGTAAGAGCTCTCTGAACTTTGCCCAAGCTATTCTTACTCTAGCAGTTACACTTTCAGCACACCCGCCCCCGCTGCTGACTTGGTCACCTAGGTAACGGAAACTATCAACTATTTCTAGTTTTTCTCTCTGGAAAGTGACGGAAGTTGGTTTCAGAGCATTTTCAGTGTTTATTGTTCCTGAGCATCTGCCACATACAAAAACCATCTTCCTAGTTAGCCTTCCTTTGACATTGCTGCATCTCTTATGTGTCCATAGCTTACACCTGGTGCATCTTATAGAGTTTCTACCTACACCTTTTCTACAGATCGAGCAGGGCCATCTACCTGAAGGCATTTGTGATTTGTCTACCTTCCTACTGATTACGACTTTGGTTTTAGCTAGATTGACTCTGAGGCCCTTCGATTCTAATCCTTGTTTCCACACCTGAAACTTCTCCTCCAGTTCTGATAGTGACTCAGCAATTAGAGCAAGGTCATCAGCATAGAGGAGCTCCCAAGGGCATCCTGTCTTGAATTCCTCCGTTATTGCCTGAAGGACAATGATAAATAGGAGGGGGCTGAGGACTGAGCCTTGGTGGACCCCAACCTCTACCCGGAATTCTTCACTGTACTCGTTGCCAACCCTCACCTTACTAGCAGCGTCCCTATACATGGCCCGCACAGCTCTCACTAACCATTCATCTATCCCTAGTTTCCTCATTGACCACCAGATAAGGGATCGGGGGACCCTGTCGAAGGCTTTCTCCATGTCAACAAAAGCCAGGTACAGGGGCTTATCTTTGGCTAGGTATTTCTCCTGCAGTTGCCTTACCAGGAATATAGCATCAGTAGTACTTTTCCCTGGCACAAACCCAAACTGCATCTCATCTAGACTAACTCTCTCTCTAATTAGTTGGGCTATGACCCTCTCCGTAACCTTCATCACCTGATCCAACAGCTTGATACCTCTGTAGTTATTTGTATCTAGGGCGTCACTTTTACCTTTGTAGCAGTTGACTATTATGCTGCTACACCAGTCATTGGGTATGACTCATTTGTGTATCACCTGAGTAACTATACGGGTGACTAGGTGGGGGGTGGGGTGGGAGGGGGCTGGTGCACCGTAGCTTAGTAAGAGGTTCTGTTAATCGTGTGAGCTAGCAAATGGGTTTGAAACATCAGAGTGGCTATGAACCGGGAGACAAGACTAAACGAAAAAATGTATTTGAGCTAGACAGGGTAATGAGGGAATACTGAAAGAATGAGATGGTAGGCTATGAACCGGGAGACAAGACTAAACAAAAAAAATGTGTTTGAGCTAGACAGGGTAATGAGGGAATACTGAAAGAATGAGATGGTAATACAATACATGAGATGGTAATCGAAGAGTAGTGAAAGAACGATGATGATAAGTGCAAAGATAGAAGGTAGTTGTAGCGAGGCTGAACGAGTCACTTAGCTTTAGCCATTCATGATCTGTGCAAACATAAAAAATTCATATATAGTAAAGCGAGTCCATGCTATATGTTTAAAGAGTATGATGTAGTAGTTCATAGTGGTGATATGCATTCAATAGAGTCAAATATAAAAAATTCATGTTCTTGAAAAAGCGAGGAATTCATTTTAGATTTTACCTTGTGTTCCAATGGGAGCAACTGTAGTGATTTTTGGTTGGTGTCTGTTCGTATAGTTTTGGTGAATTTTGTGAATTGTTTGGGTTTATATCAGCTCAGCTTAGCTGTCTCGCATTTTTCACTGACGTCATATAGTTCCCAACCAATCAAAACTCAGTCTCAACGAATATATCCTGTTAGGAAACCAACCAAGCAGAACGACAGTTTGGCCACAGAAGAAATACGTCATCCTTGTTTTTGACGGATTGAAATTAGATCTGATCCATGACTGTATCCTGTTAGGTGGCTAGTCTAGCGGAACGAGACGTCATCAATGTTTTGACCAATCATCTCGTTAGGTGGCTAGTCCAGCAGAACGGGACGTCATCAATGTTTTGACCAATCATCCCGTTAGGTGGCTAGTCCAGCAGAACGAGACGTCATCAATGTTTTGACCAATCAGAATCGGGTCAGACCTATAGCTGTATTAGATCTGACCCATGACTGTATCCCGTTAGGTGGCTAGTCCAGCGGAATGAGACGTCATCAATGTTTTGACCAATCATCCCGTTAGGTGGCTAGTCCAGCAGAACGAGACGTCATCAATGTTTTGACCAATCAGAATCGTGTCTGACCCTTAGCTGTATCGTGTGTGGAAACTGACCAAGCAGGGTGACAATAGCTTGCCCACTGAGGTAATATGTCATCAGTTTCTTGACGAATCAGGATTAGATCTGCTTGTAGAGATCTTTTAATAAATTTTTTCTTTCCCTAAGACATATCTCTGTCAGTGTGAGTGACTGTTTAAGGCAGCGGCCGTGGTAGAATTTCGCTTCTCCTTTTCGGAGGACCAGTGTTTTGTTTTAATATTCCTGGCCCAGGGTGTTCAAACTTGGTCTAAATTTTTTGATGAAATACAGTTCTTTATTTTGGCGTTGCGTGAAGGTTACGCTGTCACTGAATTTATAAAGCGGGTAAGTTGTAAATTTCGGATTTACATTTCCAGCACATCTATCTATGTGTCCGCTGACCGGTATTTTCCGGTATTCAGGGTTTCTAATTTGTGATTTATGCACCGCCATCCTGTTATGTAAGCTATTTTTTGTATGGCCTATATACTGCCTATTGCAACCTGCGCATGTTAAGACGTAAATTAAGTTTTCTGATGCGCAGGTGAAGTTTGCTCTAATGGTGAACTGATGGCCTTGTTCTAGTATAAATTCTGAACCTTCTATCAAGATGACACAGATTCCGCTGTTGGGCCTTCCACATTTTCTAACTGCTGGTTTTGTGGTTGATGTTGAGTGCAGTTTAGCTTGGGTTAAAATCCTTTTCAAGGATTTTGGTTGCCGTTTACTTTTAATGATGGTGTGTATATATATATTTGAGTAATTGAATGAATTATCTTATTAAGGATAATTCGAAAGATAACCGATACCTGGGTAGCAAATTCACATCAGAAAGAACACGGTTGAAGCTACATCCCTAGGGCATAGACTACGTGTCTTCGTGCGGAAATTTGTATGTTTATTTTAAAATTATAAGTATATGAAAGAATGGAGTTGAACGACTAGTTAACAAATATCCTTTATTTTCGACATGTTTCGAAGGCTGCATATTCCTAATTCCGAAGGAATAAGGAGTTTTTTGTGCATTTTGATGTCGACATAAGTTCCTTGATTTTCCTGATGAGAAATCTGCATAATGTACTCCTTATTCCTTCGGAATTAGGAAAATGCAGCCTTCAAAACATATGTCGAGAATAAAGGATATTTGTTAACTAGTCGTTCAACTCCATTCTTTCATATACTTATATATATATATATACACATACACACACAGGAGCAGCTGTGTGGTAAGTAGCTAGACACAGGAGTGGCTATGTAGTAAGTATCTTGCCTACCAACCACTTGGTCCCAGGGTTCAGTCCCAGTGCATGGCATCTTGGGCAAGTGTCTTCTACTATAGCCTCGGGCTGACCAAAGCCTTGTGAGTGGATTTGGTAGATGGAAACTGGAAGAAGCTCATCGCATATGTGTATATATATATATATATGTATGTATGTATGCGTGTGTATATGTTTCTGTGTCTGTTTGTCCCTCCAGCATCGCTTGACAACCGATGCTGGTGTGTTTAATGTCCCCATAACTTAGTGGTTTGGCAAAAGAGACTGATAGAATAAGTACTAGGCTTACAAAGAATAAGCTCTGGGGTCGATTTGCTCGACTATAAAGGTGGTGCTCTAGCATGGCCACAATCAAATGACTGAAACAAGAGACTATATATATGTATATATATATATATATACAGAAAGAGAGGACTGATATTAATGCTTTTAATACTGTCTTGCCTGAGGTCACTCCTATTTCTGTGAAACAGATTTCCTGTCTTAAATTATAAACTTCAAACAAAATT
Organism: Octopus sinensis; assembly: GCF_006345805.1. Lineage (NCBI taxonomy): Eukaryota > Metazoa > Mollusca > Cephalopoda > Octopoda > Octopodidae > Octopus > Octopus sinensis. The sequence continues at coordinate 57,035,068 of NC_042999.1, read as the reverse complement.
CCATGTTACTTTATGTTCCAAACACCAGTTTAATAATGACAAAATTATTTTACTAAATTTTTTAATATTCTTTTCAAAAGTAATTGAAAGAAAGGTAGTATATTTCAACAGAAATATGGTAACAAAAAGGTTAAGTGTGACTTTCTGAAAGAAGTTTGGGTTTCACATGTGAAAGTATTTAACTCTACATAGATATCTGGAATGTGTGTATGTTCTATATTTCTTTATGTTGTTTAGCACATCAGCTAATTAAAGATTGCCAAAGAAAGGAGGAGGTGAAGGAAGAGGAGGAGGAGGAGAAGAAGCCAATGAAGATTCAATCTTCTTGTATATACTACGAAGCATAAAAACAGATTTTCTGGGAGTGCTATGTGATATAATTTTAATAGGATTTTAATGTCAAGTAAGAGTCATACATAGTTGATGATGGTGATAGCAATGAGTGTTCACAGTTATACTGGTAAATAATTAAGATGAAGCCTTTATTTATCAGGGGATTTTTTTTTTGTGTGTGTGTGTGTAGTTGCTTACAGTGTATCAATAAATTAACCATCATGGATGTATATGTGCATGTATACACACTCATATACATACGCATTTGCTCACACATACATATCAAGAAGGATCATTATTATATTTTTAATAGATAAAAATTATTATGAGCTAATCACCACCACCAGTGTTATTATTTTAGGTCTAGAGGATGGGGGATGCTAGAGCAATACATCAACAAAGAAAAAGAGAAAAAGTCATTCAATATTTAGATGCATCTCTTTATGTTCTGATTTTAAATTCCATGAAAACTGATTTTGCCTTTCATCTCTCCAGCATCAATACCAGCAATTTACTGAGACTTGGTTCAGTCATATATATATATATATATATATATATATATATATATATATATATATTCCTGGTGAAGGCCAGTTTATGGCAATACTCTGGGTTTCCGTCAATAAAGGGCTTAACCCTACAGTGCAGGTCTTGGGGTCTGACGATGCACCATGGGGTTAAGCCAGGGTAACCCCATAGACTGCTTTGATTTTTAGAGTGTGTTTCTTCTCTGGATTTGTTTTTCTAAAAATTATATATATATATATATATATATATATAATCATTATGCTGACATGCATTGGATGGGCCTTTTTTTTCTGTTTTAATATAAGGTGTGATATGAAATTTTACTGCTTTTTCTGGCAGGTCAAGCAACTGCATAGCACAACACCCCCATCAGCTTGTGTGCCACAAGTAAGATGATAAAATGTGAGAAATAATTAAAGCAGGGACAACAGGCTGAGGTCAGATTTTATGAAGCTAGGCCTTACTGTAGAGATGATGACAAAAGCCAAGAAGATTAATGGTGTACTCTGTGGAAAATCTCTTCATCTCATACCAGCATAAAAAAAAAAGCAGTTGTTAAAATGATGAAGATGTTTCTAATGTTATAATGGCTCTATATAACTCAAGAATTTTTTTTTTTCACTGAGAAATTTTAGCTTATTTGTTTTAAAATGTTATATTTCAGTCCTGTTACACATTGAAAGCATTTTTAATGTTTTTTTTATCTACTATTTGATGTCTATAAACCCTGCTCAGAAGTAGTTAGTAGTAGATAGTTCCTGTTACCTTGGTGATTTTAATTAGTGTTGGATGAGCTGACAAAGGAGTGTTTATATGGTCACTGAGACTGCTAGAAATAGCAGCCGAATTTCTCTCCACTTAAATTTTTATATCTTCAAAATTGAAGGTAAATTGGATAAAAGATAAGCTTGTCATGCCTGGAACAGCTCTGATCATAGATTTGCTTAATCGAAACTGACTTTGGGTTCAACAATATCAATTAGTACTGGAGTTTGATGTATAGGAAGTATTTGTATTATGTTCTGAGTTCAAATTTTACCAAGGACGACTTTGTCTTTCACTCTTTTGAGGGTTGATAAAATAAGTACCATTTGAACAATGGGGTTGATAAAATAAGTACCAGTAGAGCACTGAAGTTGATGTTATTAATGTTTCCACGCCCTTCAAATTTCTGGCATTGTGCCAGCAATTCTTCTTCTTCTCCTCCCTTTCTTCTTCTTCTCCCCCTTCTTCTTCTGCTTCTTCTTCTTCTTCCCTACCAAGAATTCACACCGACCTCGAACCCACAAGAGTAAACAAGGAAAATGCCCCTTATATTTGAACACTATGCAAATATTCTTTTAAAAAAACTTTTCTTCTAATCTTTCCAAAATTTAATTGTTTTCCATACTTTGAAAAAATCTCAATGACTGAAACCGGTACGGAAATGTTTTAAAATTATTTTAGCATTTTCTACCTTGACTTTAGTTTCCATATATATATATCATCATCATCATCATCATTTAACGTCTGCTTTCCATGCTAGCATGGGTTGGACGATTTGACTGAGGTCTGGCGAACCAGATGGCTGCACCAGACCCCAGTTGAACCGTCTAACCCATGCTAGCATGGAAAGCAGACGTTAAACGATGATAATGATGATGTATATATACACAGTGTTTATATATTATGTCTATGTATTGTGTATAAACATACATAAATGTTTATATATGTATAGTGTCCAACTCTGCTTTGGACACTAAACTCTGCTTGCGAAGATCTGTTGAGGCAAGTGAAATCGAAATCAGATTCGATGACTAGCATCCGTGCTAGTGGAGCGCTAAGAATACCATACGAGCGCTAAGAGAACCATACGAGCAAGAAGCTGGCCTCTGTGCCAATGGCACGTAAAAAAATACCATTCAAGCATGATCGTTACCTGCGTCGCCTTACTGGAACTTGTGCTGTATATATATATATATATATATATATATATATATATATAATTCTTTTTACTACTGAGTTACTCCTTTGATATAATGGTGGTTTATATATAAATGCAGACAAATGCACACAAATGTACACATAAACATATAGTATGTACATATATATCATCATCCCCATCTTTTAACATCAGTTTTCCATGGAGGCATAGGCACAACATGAGCAGGAGCAGACAAACCAACATCAATTACCAAGTGCTGGTGGGTGACAAACACAAAGACACACACACACACACACACACACACACACACACACACACACACACATATAGGTATGTCAATGCAAACAGGAAAAATAGAACTCAAAATATGAGTATATTTTTAATTAATATTTAACAGAAGTAACAGAGTGACTCAAGGCCTGAAAGTTTCATACATTGGCACTTATCAAACTAGTCACGGGTCAAAGGCCTGTGGGTTTATATAGTTGTTGATAAATCTCCATCTGGATCATTCCAGAATGAGTCATAATAATGTCACATGGATAATTCAAATATTTTACCCATTATATATGTATAATTATGTCCATTTTCTATATATGGATTCATTAACACTGTGTATAAACTCTGTACTTGGAGTGACCAATTTTAAATTCTATTGGATTTTACTCATAAGGTATTGGAATATTATATGTATACCATTCTGCCTTAAAAAATGGATCTACAAATACAACATCCCTACATATCTCACATCTATTTTCTTTTCTTTCCTCCACCTCACTCTCTATTTTACATCTTAATTAATTTAACTATTTCTTAACCATCCTCTCACACTATCTCCGATGAAGAGATATAATAAATATTCCGGAAACAGCTGTAAGGCCTTCTATCTATAAATGTTCTAAAATCTACACAGCCTTGGTTTTTTATCACATTACGAAATAAAATTTATATATGTGTGTGTATATATATACATATGAAAGGCTTTCATACAGTTTCTGTCTACAGATTCACTCACAAGGCGTTGGTTGGCCCTGATTTGTAGTTGAAGACATTTGCCCAAGGTGCATACAGTGGGACTGAATCCATAACAATATGGGTGCAAAGTGAGCTTGGTGGGCTTCTGCACAGTTCTCTACAATGAAATTTGACAGATAAGGTATCAGTTAACCTGATGCTGCTGCAGCAGAGACACACTGAAGATGCCATGCATTGGCATCAAACACTGAGCCATTTGGTTGCAAAGAAACTTCTTAAGTACATAATTGTATGTTTCCTTTCTATTACAGTTATGTGTAACAGTTTACATGTGGGATAGTTGATAACTTCGATATCAAACAGAATTGCATAACAGTGTGAACAAGAAGTGTTAAATTCAGTAATATTGGGATGTCAGTATATACACTTGCCATTTAGTTTCATTTCATTTTCAAGGAAACATTTGTTGAACGTCAAATGAAATAAATATGGAAGTCGTAATTAATTAATAACTGGAAGCACTGATGAAAGGAAATATGCATTTTTATCGTTAACTCCCAAACATGACACCAGCAGGTTTTCTTACTTTCACTTCTGCTAAAAACTGATTGTACCAAGTACTGCAGCAGGAACTTGACTGTGGTGGCTAAAAGAATGTAAAGAAATAAAGAACTAAAAGGTGTTTGTTTAGAGAATTTCTCAGGATGAAACCTAGTATATATCAGTGATCAGTTTTGGAATTTCTTACCCCATCACCATCCCTTCCTTGTATAGTTGGCACTCTTGAGAGAGGTTTTACATAAAACCATGATTTAATAGGGACCCCGCCTGAATGTTTTGTATCCATATGTGTTTATACTTCATTCAGGCTCTCTAACTAGAAACCAAACGACTCTGACTACAGATAATATTAAGTTCTTGCTTGGGAAAGCGTAAGATAAAATTGTGCAATCAGAGCGTTTTATCAGCTTTAGATTATAGTGAAATTAGATATATTGCTTTTCTGTTTTGATGAATCATTCAAGAATGAAGGAACTGGGTATTTTATGGAAGATCTTGTTAGTGTAACGGATGGCTTTCATTATTATGATGTAGTTAATATTCTTACATTCCTTCAGAGAAGAAATTCACCAGAGCTAATTTAGGATGATACAGTTAATAGTAGCAATAATAATGATAATGATGATGATTTTTACGTAAATACCAGGCCAGAAATTTGGTGGGGAGTGATATGTTACTTAAATCAACCCCAGTACTTGAATGATATTTTATTTATCAAGTCTGAAATGATAAGAGCAAAAATGCAAAGAGCCAGAACAACTACTGCAAAGGCATTTGGTCCGATACTCTAATGATTCAGCGAATTCCCTACGCTTAGAATAATTTCTAACACAGGTCCAAGGCCTTAACACAGGTCCAAGGCCTCAAAGTTTGGGGAAAGGGTCCATCAATTAAATCAATACTAGTACTTAACTGATACCTTACCCCATTGATCCTGAAAGGATGAAAGGCAAAATTTACCTTGATGGATTTTGAACTCAGATTATAAAGCCAGGCAAAATGCTATGAAGCAATTTTTCTGGTGTGCTAACAATTTTGCCAGCTCACCACCTTAATAATAAGAATCCTTTCTACAATTGACACAATGCCTGAAATTTTGAGGGAGGGACTAGTCAATTACATCAACCCTAGTGCACAACTGGTACTTAATTTATTGTTATATCCTTAAAATGTTGGATTGTTATAATGCCCACTTTGGTATACAGTATACTTAGTAAAACCAGTAAAGACATGACCATCTCTGACCACCTGCTATGTACTTGCTTTACTCATAGTGACTAGGTTATTCCATTTGTTACATGGGAGGGGTGTGCCATTATATCTAATTCCCTACATCTCCTTTTTAACTTTTTCTTAAGAAGTGTCATTTTATTCAGCAATAATTTTTTTATGCACCCCCACCTCCCACTTTTGATTTTTTTTTTTGTACATCCACAAGCCTTTTCAGAACCCCCAAGAAAGGTGAGAGGTTGAGAGAGAAAGTTGAGACCTTGTCCAGAATGCTTAGAACTGGGTGAAACTTTGCTAGAGGCCCCTAAGTGCCAGGCAGAGGTGTTAAACTGAATGATGAATTAAGTCTAAAACCTTAATTAACAGTAGAAGCAAAAAATTACAGAACTACAAGCAGTAACATTGAGAAATAATGTATACAATGTAATAAGGTTGTATTTGTAACTAATATTATTCCTCTATTGCAATGTGTTATCACGGAGTAGTTTTTTTCTCCATTCTCATTTGCTATATTATATGCATACATTCAGAATTCTTTCCTCCTATTTTCACGGAAATCTACTCCATAGAGCATAGTTTATCTCAGGCCGTTTTACCTATCCCAAATGAAGAATTTATCAACCATTGCTAAACGGATTTTTGTTCTACTTGCTGTAAACCGGATAATACATTTGTGAAAGTGTATGCAGGGCTTTGAAATTGCATGCACGTTCTCTCTCTCTTACACACACACACACACACACACCACACACACACACACACACTATTTGAAGCATCCTCCTTTGAAGTAAGGAATCTACATTCTCCAGCATCAATAGTCTCTTTAATTCATTCTGTGTTACATACCAAATATGATAACACAGTGTTTTACATTATTTAGCATCACTGATATCCCTCTCACTCTCATCCTCCCTCTTTCTCTCTATCTCTCTCTTGGAATGGAAGCACTCCGTCGGTTACGATGACAAGGGTTCCGGTTGATCCGAATCAACGGAACAGCCTGCTCGTGAAATTAACATGTAAGTGGCTGAGCACTCCACAGACACGTGTACCCTTAACGTAGTTCTCGGGGATATTCAGCGTGACACAGAGAATGTGACAAGGCCGGCCCTTTGAAATACAGGTACAACAGAAACAGGAAGTAAGAGTGAGAGAAAGTTGTGGTGAAAGAGTACAGCAGGGATCACCACCATCCCCTGCCGGAGCCTCGTGGAGCTTTAGGTGTTTTCGCTCAATAAACACTCACAACGCCCGGTCTGGGAATCGAAACCGCGATCCTATGACCGCGAGTCCGCTGCCCTAACCACTGGGCCATTGCGCCTCTCTCTTACACACATTCACATCTACATATACATTCTTAAACACAATCACATATGCATAATTCACATATCTTTACATACTTACAGATGGTGACATGTCCATACACATATTTTGCAATGTATATCAGAAGATTGCGTCTACAGCATTCCTTGTAGAGATGCTGATTTTGTCACATAATTTGCGGTGTCTTCTAAAAGTTGCTGTTGTTTTCATCTTTATTTAATCCCAGGCTGGCTCCAATTCAACGGACCTATGATCAAAAGAGTTTAGTGTGATATAACAGAGGTGTGTCTGCTATTTCTCGCACATTAGTTGCATGTAGAGACTTTCTCATTGACCTGAATTTTCTTAAATCAGTTTTGCAGGTGACAAAAGAATTTTCAGGGCAGGCTTTGTGTGAGTGTGTGTGTGACTGACTGAATGAATGAATGAATAAATGAATGACAAAAGAACAGGAGCTATTGTAATCACTTTAAACTGGCTCTGAGGAAGCTATACGATGTTGCATAAGCACTCAATTCTGAATGTACTGCCTATTTAGAAGTGAATATAGTCAAACTTTACAATTTACTTTACATTTCTATATTTTGGGGTTAATAACTCTTTCTCAGGACAAAAGAGAAGATAATGTTGAGCTTGGATCTTTCACTCAGATATTTGGGAAGTGGTAGGGATTGAGACATGCATTGAATGATAATATTACAATAACCGATCTATCTTGCGTAGCTTTCATCTGTTGTTGAATGATAATATTACATTGTGTAGCTTTCATCTGTTGTTGATAGTTGGTTTCATTTCATGGATGAAAAGGGCTTTCTTGATCCTGAAATTGCATCCAACTAGGATTTCCAGAAATGACCATCCCATCTGTTTTTTCCTGACAGAATAGATGCAGGGTTACATCATAATTAACTGTCTTTTGTACTCTAAAAAGATAGTTGGATATAATTTGAGGGAGATTTGGTGCTTCTCTTTAGTAGGTTAAGCAACCACATAGATGATCTCTTGTTGGTTCAGGAACTCCATTAGTGACAAAAGAAGGTTATATTCAACTTTGTGGATGAAAACTGCCTTGAAGAAGCCTTATGCTCAGTTTCTATTCATCCACAAAGTTAAATATAACCTTCTTTTGTCACTAATGGAGTTCCTGAACCAACAAGAGATCATCTATGTGGTTGCTTAACCTACTAAAGAGAAGCACCAAATCTCCCTCAAATTATATCCAACTATCTTTTTAGAGTACAAAAGACAGTTAATTATGATGTAACCCTGCATCTATTCTGTCAGGAAAAAACAGATGGGATGATCATTTCTGGAAATCCTAGTTGGATGCAATTTCAGGATCAAGATATAGAGCAGTTTCTCACTTGCTGCTATGGGCTGAAAGTTAAATGCTTGTGAATTGAATTATACGAATGTATACATACATATATATGCATATCGTATGTTGTATATATATATATATATATATATATATATATATATGTATATATTTGTATTTATGTGCTAGCTGAGTGTATTCCACTGATGAAGGCAAAGCATTTCTTTAGCAAACCCAGAAATCCGAGATCTGGAATTATCCAGTAATTTTTTTGCTAATTTATTTTGTCTCTTCGTCTTTTCTCCTGGTGCTGTATGAATATTTAATGTGGTTTTAGTGTCAAGTTTTGAATGCTATTTCCAGCGTGGTGGTGTCTCTTAGATAGCCTAAATTATATTATTATATAATTATTATCTTTGAAAGGTTTTTATCCCCATGCTGGCCACCTGATAGGATCGGTATTTTAAATATCGATCCCATGCTAGCATGGAAAGCGGACGTTAAATGATGATGATGATGATATATATATACATATATATATACATCAGTGAGTTGTCTCAGAGACCATAAGTCAGGGAAAAAATGCATTCATATATCTGTCAATAGAGCAGGTATGTTATCGAATGTGTATATACATACATAAATTTATATGCACACAAATATATATATACACATTTCCTGCTGGATTGCATGTTCATTTCTCTTTTTGCCATCTGTGATTTTATTTTTGATCTTATAAATAAATGAAGATATTTCCTCCATCTGGCTGCTTTTCTTTATACGAAACGGGAAGTTACATTGCGGAACTGTTATTTTAACGAGTTGTATTTATTTATAACCTGACCTGATACATGTGCACTGCCAGATGCTCCTGAACCAGTTGTTGAGCGTCCCACCCATGAGCGATCAATGCTAGATGTGCCGAAACAATTGTCGTGATTAATTATAAATTAATAAATTCTCGTACATTCCATTCTCCATCTTTCATTTGCCATATATATATATGTGTGTGTATGTGAGTATATGTATATATCTATCTATCTAGCTATCTATATATATATATATATATATATACACACACATAAATACACACACAAACGCACACACACATATATAACAGACTTCTTTCAGTTTCCATTTACCAAAATCCACTGATAAGGCTTTGGTCAGCCTGAGGCTATAGTAAAGGCACTTGGTCAAGGTTCCATGTAGTGGGACTCAACCTAAAACCATGTGATTGGGAAGCAAGCTTCTTACTACACAGCTAGGTCTGTATATATATATATATATATATATATATATATATATATATATATATATATATTAATATTAATAATAAAATGACAACAAAAGAACGAGGCCTCGATATTATGTAAATAGAGTAATTTATATACATATAGTATAGGGGACAATCAGTAAGTTGTCATAATAGAATTTAGCGTTTCAAATGCTGGAGCTAAAAGTTCCGAAGCATTTTCATTGGTTATCCAAATAGCCAGTGAAAATGCCATAAAGCTTTTAGCTCTGGCATTTGAAACTCTGAATTCTGTTATGACAACTTACTGATTGTCCTATACTACATATATATATATTATATTTTGTGTAATTTGATTTAGTATTTCTAAATTGAATTTTTCCCTGTAAGTTAGGAATAATATTCCCTCAAATTATTATAATTATTATTATTATTATCATTATCATTATTATCATATATATATATATATTATATATATATATATATATATATATATATATATATATATATATATATATATATATAATATATAAATAAGCAGGCATGGCTGTGTGGTTAGGAAGTTTGCTTTGGAACCACATATTTCAGTTTCAGTCCTAGTGCTCAGCACCTTTTGCAAGTCTTCTCTATTGTGACCTTGGCCTGACCACAGCCTTGTGAGTAAATTTGATCGATGGAATCTGAAAAACACCTATAGGATTTGAGTGTGTGCATGCATGTTTGAATTTTCTAATCTTGATATCAATTGCTGACTACAGGCAATTTCAGTGTTCCTAAAGAATGGTATTATTTGTTTCCTGTCTTTCATGAAAAAAAGTGACTGCCCTAGAATAACATTACTTTGCTTGGAAACATGTGAAAATTGGTACACACACAAACACCCACAGACATACACATGCATGTATCTATATTATAACCTTTAGGAAGAAGCAGGGCCACACACTGTGCGATAAGACTGTACTGTTAACTTACAAACCATCTGATGAGCAATTACATATATACACACATTTCATCATTATCATCCTCATTTAACATCTGTCGTCCATACTGTCATGGGTTGGATGGTTTGACCATGGGTTGTACCAGATTCCGGTCTGATTTTGCATAGTTTCTACAACTTGATGCCCTTCCTAACACCAACCACTCTAAGAGCATAAAGGGTGCTTTTACATGACACTGGTCCAGGTGCTCGTTGCGTGACACTAGTATCTGCCATGACTACAATTTCACTCAGCTTGATGGCTCTTCATTCTCAAGCATAGCTTATTGTCAAAAGTCTCAGTCATTTGTCATTGCCTCCATTAAGGTCCCGTGCTCAAAGGATGCTTTTTATGTTCCACCAGCACAGTTGCTAGTTCCACCACACCAGTATTGCCAAGTTGCCTCCATGAGGCCCAATGCTCAAAAGGTGCATTTGTGAAAATAAATTTACATATCCATGTGTATGCGTGGTTAGATGCCCTTCCTGTTGCTAGCCCTTTTAGTTACTTCATACAGCATTCAGAAATATGTGCCCATATTCTAGACCTGTGATACAAATGTGTACATTTAAGTGAAATCATGTGGCCTAGTGTTTAGGGTGTTGCACCCATGAATACGTAATTGTGAGATTGCATTTTCAATTCCTGGTCTGAGAGATATGTCATGATTTTGGTCACATAAATGCCACGGCAACTGGATATGCTACCCTGTGATCCCAGGACTTGAGATAGCAATATCCATATATTCTTTTACTCTTTTACTTGTTTCAGTCATTTGACGGCAGCAATGCTGGAGCACCGCCTTTAGTTGAGCAAATTAACTCCAGGACATATTCTTTGTAAGCCTAGTACTCATTCTATCGGTCTCTTTTCCCAAGCCGCTAAGTTACGAGGACGCAAACACACCACCATCGGTTGTCAAGCGATGTTGGGGGGACAAACACAGACACACAAACATATATACACAAACATATATACACATACATACATATGTATATACATATATATATGACGGGCTTTTTTCATTTTCCGTCTACCAAATCCACTAACAAGGGTTTGGTCGGCTTGAGGCTATAGTAGAAGACACTTGCCCAAGGTGCCATGCAGTGGGACTGAACCCAGAACCATGTGGTTGGTAAGCAAGCCACTTGCCACACAGCCACTCCTACACCTATATATGCTGGACTTTTGAAGATTGATGTATGAGGATCCAACAACCTACATTTTCTTTGTCAATTATAATGCTTGTGTTGAATGTGACATTTGAGTCCCACCAACGATTTGCAAAGAAGACTGTACATGTTGCCTGTATGAAGATTATGGGTTAGTGCAGGCACTATATTTGCAGCCACTTTTCTCCTTGGCCTTCCACCTCTAAACCTGTTAATGCTGGTTGAAACAGACTCTGTAATACCATTTTGACATAACAATCTCCATTTTGCTCACTTCAAGACTGTTTGCTCAAAGATGCTGTGAACTAAATATATATATATATATATATATATATATATATAGTTCACCATGATAGATCGTTAGCCACAACACACATTCTCTCCTTGTTTTTTCTGTGTCCCTTTCTGTAGAAGAGCGTAGGCTCAAAACGTAAAAGACTTTTTCTATTCCTGAGTGTTATACTAATACATCTGTTTGTTTTGTATACCACCTGTCTTCATCTTTTGTTTTTTTCATACACTCTCCCTATATATATATATGTATGTATGTATGTATATATATATATATATATACATTCTTTTATTCTTTCATTTGTTTCAGTCACACACACACACACATACACACACTATTAATATTTCATCACTCTATCATGATGTTGAGGTCAATATTGCTAATTTGTTTATAATATCCACCAAATCTGCTGATGCTAGTAAAGGATTTTAACAAATCAGAGATAATTTATCATCTTAGTAATATTTCTGACTGCAATTTTTCTTTTCCCATTTTTTTCTTTCCTACTTTCTCTTTAATTGTTTAAAACTATTAATAATAAGATTTTTTGTCCAGAAATTCAATATCTTCAAATAGTTTAACTGTTTACTTAGATTATAATCTTTACAACCTTTTAATCATCGAGTTCTTCTCAGTTGGAAACAAGCAATCAATATTCAAAGTAGCATTTCAAAAACTACTCAAAAAAATCAATAGAATTCTCATTGTCATTCTTGTTCTCACCATCATCGTCATCTTCATCCTCATCATCATTACCGTCCTATCATTGTCATCCTCACCGTCGCTGTAATCCTTGTTCTCATCATCATCATTGTAACCTTTCTGCTCAATATTATTTCCTCTTAAAATTTCTCTTGGAGAGATTTTGTATGCAGCCACTCTCCTTAGTTCTGCTGCCAATGATTCAGTTATAGCTGTCAGTTCAATAAAGGTCACTTCATATCATCACTACTGTAATTGAATATCTATGATATCAGAACTGGAAATAATAACTATATATGGATGGCTCTGTGTTGCTGCAACTATGTCAAGCTAATTCCATTGTTTATGGGTCTGTTTTCATCTCAACTTGATACCACCTCCTTCAACATCTTTTGCCTTTGTCTTACCAAAAAAAAAAAAAAAAGAAAAGAAAAAGTAAAGGAAGAAATTCAATGCAGCATCATTTCAACAATGATACTTAGAATAGAAAAAGATTTGAAGATTTTTCTATTTCTTCTTCTTTTCCCTCCTTAATATTTTATTTTTACATTCGTTTTTCTTCAGGGATCTTTTATTTGTTTATAACTGTTCATGGTGCATTTTTTTTTCATTTATTTATTTATGTATATATTTTGTGATGGAGTATTTCACCTATCTTCATTCATGATAGATATTGACCAGTGTATTGAGGTCGATACATCAGTAGCTGATATTAGTGCTGTGCTGGAAGATATCAAATGGCTAGAAGAGAGAATGTGAAACTCAGCTAAAAACATAGCAATTATTATGATTTGGGTTACTTAATCTTCTCTTAACCAAACTTCCAATGAATAAGAGATAGGTGTTTCATTTGTTTCGACTTTTTTTAATTTCTTTTATGGATTTCAGTCATTGGGCTGTGGCCATGCTGGAATACCACATTCAAAGATTTTACATGACCATATCAACTCCAGCACCTATTTTAGTCTGGGATATATTTTATTGATCAATATTTATTGGATCAGGCACACAAATAAATATATTTGCTTGTATGTATTATAGCTGTGTATATATGTTGAATCATGTATGTATATATGTATCATGATAGATCGCTAGCCACTACGCATTCTTTATTTTCTCTCTTTATTTTCTCTCCTTGTTTCTTTCTGTGTTCGTTTCTGTGGAAGAGTGTAGGTTCGAAACATTAAAGACTTTTTCACTTCCCGAGCATTATACTAATACATCTGTTTGTTGTCTCCACCACCTGTCTTCGTCTTTTCTTTTTTTGTGAATTCTCCCCCTATCTATCTATCTATCTATCTATCTATCTATCTATCTATATATATATATATATATATATATATATATACACATGTTATTGCTATATACACATATATACACATATATTGCTATGTTTTTAGCTGAGTTTCACATTCTCTCTTCTAGCCATTTGATATCTTCCAGCACAGCACTAATATCAGAATCGAAATCGATCAATGGAAATTGCAGATGTGTTACCAGTGCCGGTGGCATGTAAGAGAACCTTCCGTTTCGCGACCGTTGCCAGCGTCGCCCGACTGGCCTCGTGCCGGTGGCACGTAAAAAGCACCATCCGTTCGTGTCCGTTGCCAGCCTCGCCTGGCCCTCGTGCCGGTGGCACATAAATAGCACCATCCGTTTGTGGCCGTTTGCCAGCTCTGTCTGGCACCTGTGCGGGTGGCACGTAAAAAGCACCCACTACACTCACGGAGTGGTTGGCGTTAGGAAGGGCATCCAGCCGTAGAAACACTGCCAGATTTGACTGGGCCTGATGAAGCCTTCTGGCTTCACAGACCCCAGTAGAACCGTCCAACCCATGCTAGCATGGAAAACGGACGCTAAATGATGATGATGATGATGATGATGATATATATATATATATATATATATATATAAACATGTGTATGTTATGCACATATATATTGCATGAATATATAATTGTGTGTGTATTTATATGTATGTGTATATTTTTGTATGTGTATGTGTGTTTGTATGAATATATATATGTATATAAATGTGTGGTTTATTTAAATTAGTCCAATGGTCTTTTAGTCTGGACTAGCTTAAATAAACAACTGCCCTTTACATGTGTGTTGTGTACTCCTTCTCTGGATCACTACTGAAAATTTGTACGTGTGTGTTTTAGGATACAGATACTCTTGGTTTTAGGATACAAATTTTGTTTTGAAGCCATCTGTTTCAAAAAAAAACAATTCTATCAAAATATCATTTTCATTTATGTTCCAAACATCAGCTTTTTAATTACAGTTATTTCTTTAAAATTCTCCATTATTTTAAAAATTAACAGTAACAGAGGTAGAGTATTTCAACAGAAATATGATAACAAAATAGTTAAACAACAATAAAACCTAATAATCATTTCTGCTATAGCCATGAAGCCAGAAATTTGGGAGAGGGGAATAGTCGACTACATTGACCCCAGTGCACAACTGGTACTTATTTTATTGACCCTGAAAGGATGAAAGGCAAAGTGAATGTCAGCAGAATTTTAACTCAGAATGTGAAGATGGACAAAATACCGCTTAGCATTTCATCCAGCATGATAACAATTCTGCCAGTTCATATCTTAATAACATCTAATAATAATTAGCTAACACTGCTTGATTAGACAATCATACTAATTTAAGTATAAACACTTTAATACATGAGGTCTTGCATTGTAGAATCAGAAATTATCCCATATATAATGTTATTAAAAAGATTAAGAATCATTAAACTTAATATACCAAGAGTTAACTCTTTAGCATTCAGATCACTCTGTCAAATAAAGTGCTTCTTTATTCACATTGTTTTTAATTAATGATGCTTGAGTGGCTGTGTGGTAAGTAGCTTGGTTACCAACCACATGGTTCCAGGCTCAGTCCAACTGTGTGGTATCATGGGCAAGTGTCTTCTACTATAGCTTCAGGCCTGATCAAAGCCTTGTGAGTGCATTTGGTAGACAGAAACTGAAAGAAGCCCGTCATATATATATATATATATATTATATATATATATATATATATAATTATTATTATTTGAGGGAATATAAATCCAAACTTACAGGGAAAAAAATTCAATTTAGAACTACTAAATCAAATTTCACACAATATGATTTATATATATATATATATATATATACACATGTGTGTGTGTGTATGTTTGTGTGTATGTTTGTGTGTCCATGTTTGTCCCCCCAACATCACTTGACAACAGATTATGGGGTGTTTATGTACCTGTGACTTAGTGGTTCAGCAAAAAAGACCGATAGAATAAGTACTAGGCTTACAAAGAATAAGTCCTGGGATTGATTTGCTCGACTAAAAGTGGTGCTCCAGCAGGGTCGCAGTCAAATGACTGAAACAATTAAAAGAATAAAAGAATATCATAGCTTCGAGATTTTGAGGATGATATTGTTTAATTTTAGAATGACAGTGTAGGTTATGTGTAAAAGGGCAGATTTTGCTGGCTTGAATTTAAAATTAGCAGAATATTTGGGTCAGATATGGGTAGTTTAAATGCTAAAAGGTTAAAGAATATATTACTTACTCAGTGAACTAAACAGCTTGGAATTACAGATAGATTAGAGATACAGATATATTTATAACTCTATTGTTTATTTAGCATCACTGATTTGGAAATAGTTCCATAGTGTTTTTTTTTGTTTTTGTTTCTCTTTTTGCCCTATTTTAAAATAAAAATAATATAAACATAGAAACAATCATGTAATTGTTTTAAAAGCAAATTTGCATTTATTGATTTTATATATACACACATACCTACATACATAGACATGTGCATGTACATATGTGAGTGTGTGTGTGTGTGTGTGTGTATGCATATATATATATATGTATGTTTGTATGTGTATATATATGTATGTATATATATATAAATGTACATATGTTTATATGTATAAATATATGTATATAAACGTATGTATGTGTGTATATATGTGTCTATGTGGTATAAGGGTGTATATGTATGCCTGTGTGCATGTCTGTGTATGTATGTATGTACATAGAATACTGATTTCTATCATGAGACAAGGCTGCAAATTTGCAGGGTAGGATTTTTTGTTTCGGTCAACTTATGTCAAACACAATGATAGATGTGCCACGTATCCCATCAATTATAAACTTGTGTGGCATTGTTCCATTATTATGTTTTTCAAAGCTAATAATACCTGGCCGTTTTGCTCTTCACAATAATACTCTAACCACTAGGTTTCACACTCTCATTTGACCTTAAAGTGCAGACAGTAACTAAAGATTGATTTCAAATTCTTGGTTTAGCTTTTTGCTTAAACAATCCTTGAAGACACCATTATTATTATTATTATTTTCAGCTGATTGAATTGACCCCAGCAGCTGATTGGTAACTCATTATATCAACTCCAGAAAGATGAAAGGTAAAGTTGGCCTTGGAGATTTGAACTCTGAGCATAAATGGACAAAACTAAATATTAAGTTTATTTTGCCTTTCACTTAATTGAGATTGCTTTCTCTGGTGTAATGAATCTGTTATATAGAGTTCATCATCATCATCATCATCATCATCATCCTCATTTAACGTCCGCTTTCCATGCAGCATGGGTTGGACGATTTGACTGAGGTCTGGCGAACCAGACTCCAATCTGATCTGGCAGAGTTTCTACGGCTGGATGCCCTTCCTAATGCCAACCACTCTGAGAGTGTAGTAGATGCTTTTACGTGCCACCGGCATGAGGGCCAGTTTGGTGGTACTGGCAACGGCCACGCCCAAATGGTGCTTTTTGTGTGCCACCTGCACAGTAGCCAGTCCAGCAGCACTGGCGACAACCTCGCTCGAATGTTTCATGTGCCACCAGCACAAGTGCTAGTAGGGCGACACGGTAATGATCATGCTCGAATTATGTATCATATTCAGAGGTACAAATTATACTATACAAGGTTCACAAACTTACAAGGGGAACTACTACATGGTCACTTCACTCACTAGAAGTAGCAGTTTAATCTCTCTCACATTACATCCTGTTCTCTTAAAAATGGGTGGGACTTATCAAATTATGTAGCCTTTATATGCAATGCCCAAGGGAAGAGAGAATAGTTATAGTTGAAACAGGAGTGCTAATAATGGTTTCAAATTTTGGCAGAAGGCCAGCAACATTGAGGGGGAGTGTATATAGATTACATCGACCCCAGTGCTCAACTGGTACTTATTTTATCGAACCCCCTCCCCGTCAGAAAAAGGATGAAAGGCAAAGTCGACACTGGCTGCATTTGAACTCAGAATGTAAAGAGGGTTGAAGTGCCACTAAGAATTTGCTTGGCGTGCTAAAGTTTCTTATTTCTTTATTGCCCTCAAGGGGCTAAACATAGAGGGGTCAAACAAGGACAGACAAAGGGATTAAGTCAATTACATCGACCCCAGTGCATGACTGGTACTTATTTAATTGACCCCCAAAAGGATGAAAGGCTAAGTCGACCTCGGCGGAATTTGAACTCAGAACATAACGGTAGACGAAATACTGCTGAGCATTTCACCCAGAGTGCTAACGTTTCTGCCAGCTCGCCACCTTCAGGGGTGCTAATAATAAAATCTGAACTTTGGACCCCCTTTTAATTTGATAAGAGCAGGTAGTGTTTTCTTCTGTAGTCCCAGGCTGAACAAAACCTTGTTAGTGGATTTGGTAGACAGAAACTGAAAGAAGCTCATTGTGTGTGTGTGTGTACCTTTCTCTTGACATCACGTGATGAGCATCACTGTCATACAAGGGGTATTGTTCATTTCAAGTCACCATGGGAAAAAAACATATCTAGCTATGAGTATATATTATTTTGCTATAGAAAATCTGCCTCAACAAATTCCGTCTGACTCATGGAAAAGTGGACGTTAAATAATGATGATGACGACGATAATGATGATGATGATGATAATGATGATGATTAAATTATCAAAATGGTGATAATCTGTCCAACATTGCATCACTTTGTGCAACTGTCTTTGAGAGGTACCAGATAAGATGTATCAGAACAAGTAGAGCTGTATGTTTTGTTTAAGCTGAACAAATAACACAATGGTCAGTGAGAGCAGACAGTGCTCATAGCATTTTCAAAATTTTACTTTTATAAAACCTAAGAAAGTTTGAGCTGTAAAATAATGGATTAATTTTTCACTAGACAAAAAGCTGCATTTAACAAACAAAGCATTACCACTTCTATTAACCTCATATGATATCATATATCATAAGTTGTGCTAATGTTTCAAGTAAGCCACCCAACAGAGCTGCTAATCAAACCACAAGAACTTTCTTTCATTGTACTTCCTGCTAAGGTTACCAGTGAAATGACTCATCTTTCTGTGAATATTCATCCTTTCAATGCTGCAGTCTTCTCCTCAAGTGGTTTCTTTCCTCAACTATTTGTCTTATGGATCTCCTTCCTCTTTCTTCTTTTTCTCCAGATAAATGTGATCTTGGTGCTTTTAAATCCCATGATGATTGCTCTATGGTTCTTAGCTTCTTTCATTTCCTTTTGTAACTCCCAAAATATTTCTATGGTTGCTCAATGGCTGTTTTATCGTTAGTTGTTTTCCTCTTTGCTAGAAGTTACTTAAAAAAAAAAAAAAGGCCAAACATGATTTGACAAGATCTCATACAATACAGTTGGACTTTCAGTAATTGGTTCATATCATGTCAGTTGACAGTTTGAATAGCTGAATTCTACTGAAACAAACTTCGACCTTTGGGCTACAGTTTCTAACAAGTGGGGCAACTACATAAAGCCAATGAATGAGAAAGCCTCTTCATGGTTACTTGACTTAAAGGAAATAGCATCAAAACTCCCTTCAATGGCATTGGCAACTTTTTTGTGAAGCAAGCCAAATGAGACATGTCTCATCAGGCAAATCACATTGCTCTTTAACTCTTTTGCTTGTTTCAGTCATTTGACTGTGGCCATGCTGGAGCACTGCCTTTAGTCAAGCAAATCGACCCCAGGACTTATTCTTTGTAAGCCTAGTACTTATTCTATTGGTCTCTTTTGCCAAACTGCTAAGTTACAGGGACGTAACACACCAGCATCAGTTGTCAAACGATGTTGGGGAGACTACAGACACACAAATGTACACACACACACATACATATATATATATATATATATATATATATATACATACGACGAGCTTCTTTCAGTTTCCATCTACCAAATCCACTCACAAGGCTTTGGTCAGCTCAAGGCTATAGTAGAAGACACTTGCCCAAGGTGCCATTGCTAAACAAATTTAAGATAAGTGCAGGCCTGGCTGTGTTGCTAGAAGCTTACTTCCCAACCACATGGTTCCAGATTCAGTCCCACTGCATGGCACCTTGGACAAGTGTCTTCTACTGTAGCCTCTGACTAACCAAAGCCTTGTAAGTGGACTTGGTAAACAGAAACTGACAGAAGACCATCATATATATATATATATGTATGTATATTTGTGTGCATGTCTTTGTGTCTGTGTTTGCCCCCACCAGCACCACCCCTATTGCTTGACAATCAATATTGGTGTGTTTGTATTTCTGTACTTTGGTGGTTCGGCAAAAAGGACCAATAGAATAAGTACAAGGCATACAAAGAATAAGTCCTGGGGTTGATTTCTTTAAAATGGTGCTCCAGCATGGCTACAGTCAGAAGACTGAAACAAGTAAAAGAATAAAAGAACACCATTCAGAAAGCCTTTTGGGCCACAGTTTGCCCATAACTGCAGCTTGTGGAACTTGGTAATATAATTCTTGATTCATCATGTCAGAAAGAAAAGAAAACGGGGCTGGGCACTACTGGAACTCTTTTTATTACAGATCTACTCAAACAAGCCTGTCTGGGCCAGATGGGCCAAACAGCAACAATTCAATTTTATTTCAGTTCCCTGAGGTATTAATATTTGATGGAAAACAAGGCCGTATCTGAACTGTTAAGTATCTGAATACCTAATTAATATTTACTTGGCTATGATGACATAACACCAGTCAACTTACCAATGCTATCCACCACAGTGTCTAGCATTTAATTGGCTGCTACTGTTGCCAATAACAACAGATGTCACCCTTTCTACTGGCAAAACATTAAGGTCTGAAATCTATCAGTATTTTTAGTGATGCACCATCTGTTCCTTACAAAAACACTAGTGGAAGAAATCAATAGGCAACAGAGGTTTGGCTGTGCTTATGCGTTGATTAATGGCAAAATTAAACAGAAATTTGAGCAGCAAACTTAAACAAGAAATGGTAATATAAAAAGAAGAAAATAATGGAATGATTTATAGGGGTTTATTTCTTTATTTCATTGCTTATTGATTTTATTTTCACTTGTTTCAGCATGCTATTTAATTACAAATGTTCTGAGTTCAGATCTTGCCTGGGTCAACTTTACCATTCATATTATCAACTGTACAACATTAGCAGAATTTCTTGATCAAAGATTTTTATTTTCTGGGTTCATATCATAGTAATGTTAGCTTTGCTTTTCATTCCTGCAGGGGCTGTAGTAGAAGTACATCCCGATCAGGTAATGATGTTAATTAAATTGGCTAGACTCTTGCCTAAAATGTATGGCCTTGTACCAACGTTAGGACTTATTAAGGGGGTTGTCATTTAGCCCCATGTCTCTGACCATGCAGACTTATGATCAAAGACATTCTGGCCATGACCACAACGTCTTTTTTAGGGGTATCCAATAGGATTGCTGTTTACTTATTGTGAGACTGCCTGAATAATTGTAAACCCAGGTATAGTTCTTATGCTTTTATCCATATTTCTAATCCCAGTGCACCATTTTTACTCTCATACCAAGCACTCTCCCTACATCCATTTCAAGGCCCTTCTACTTTGATTGTAATTACCTCCCAGAAGGAGTTCAAAACATTATCATTCAATGGAGAAATAATTTTAAATTTTGGGGATTTCTTTTGAAAAGGGCAAACATTTCACTCTTTAAGGGTTTCCTGCAGAGAACAACTCTCAGTTATTTATTCTCAAGACAGTTCTATTTTTCTTCACCAACGATCATATCATCTTGTATGTTTACTTTGTGATTCTGGAATTGCTTCCAATATTTGCTGAAATAAAACAATAATAGTCTCTCTCTCTCTCTCTCTCTCTCTCATATACACATACACACACACACATTAATATATAGTAGAATAAGAAATAAAAAATTCTTGGTGCAGTATTATATATTTGAAAAAAAATGGAATAGAAACACCTTTTCTGATAATTTTCCCACTATCTAAATACTGATGTGTCAAAATTATCAGATAAACCATTTTTATTCATTCTTTCAGATATCATCATCATTTAACGTCCACTCTTTATGCTGACATGGATCAAGCCGTCTAGCCCATGCCAGCATACAGAGAGGATGTTAAATGATGATGATGATGATGTTTGAAAAAAGGAATAGAAATGGCTTTTCTGATAACTTTTCCACTATCTTATTATTAAAGTGGAAAAATTATCAGAAAAGCTATTTCTATTCATTTTTTTCAAATATACAGGGTGTCCCAAGAATACACCCTTATTAATTCCAAAAGCACTTTATTGAAACTGATTGTAACAAATGCTCTAATTGAGCACCCTCTACAATAAAACATGCTGAAAAACATATAAAATAAAATGCTTTGATTATTTAAAATGAAAACCAGAATGGTGCTCAACTTCTGGGACACCCTGTATAATACTGTACCATTATTTCTTATTCTACTCAGGGCCAACCCTTGGGTTGCTGGCACCCTAGGAAAGCTGAACTTCAGCGTGTACAAGCTGACAGTTGTGGAAATTTCTTTGTCTTCATGCCCTCCTTGGCACCCCCTTAGCACATGGCACTCCAGGCAACTGCCTGAGTTGCTGGTACCTTGAGTCAGCCCTGATTCTACTGTGTGTGTGTGTGTATATATATATATATATATATATGTATGTATATGTCTCGTCATAATTATTTTGGGCTTAGATTTTTGGTGATCAATGCAGCGTTGTTTTTCATGCAGATAGCTTCTTGGAGTTATTTATACTCGCATATTATTCTGCCTCTGTTCTTCCTTATGATTTTACATTTATGTGTGTGTGTGTGTGTGAGAGAGAGAGAAAGAGAGAGAGAGAGTGTGTTTATTTTCATATCTATATGATGTATTTACTCTTGCTGTGAAATTAGACTACCTGGTTACCCTATGAAACTTTTCAGTAGCTTTGGATGAGGACTGAAAAAAATTATACAGTTCTATATTTAAGAGATGAGGAATTATGTACATTGTTTACATTATTTACATTTGATGGATATTTGTCCTCATCTTGTTTGTTGTTAATACAACGTTTTGGCTGATATTCCCTCCAGCCTTCATCAGGTGTCTTGGGGAAATTTTGAACCTGAGTTCTCATTCCTAAGGTATTTTACAATGTTATTATTATTATTATTATTATTATTATATTATTATTATTCAGGTTACAGCTTGGAATCAAACTCGGAATCTTGGGGTTAGTAGCCCGCACTCTTAACCACTATGCTATATGCCCATGGGCAATTATAGAGTGAATTTTAGGGCTTATATATCTCATATTTTCCTATTCTTCCTTAATACCAGTTCTCATATGCTATTCATATCTGTACTCGGTCTGCTTATGAGGTTGTTGTGTCCTAGCATATGTGCTGCTTCTTTCAGTTTTCATATTTTACAGTTGTGTTCTCTGTCTATTATTTTAACTTCATCCCACAGGGGGAGGTGGTCTCCATTTTCCATACATGATCAGCAATACCCGATTTATCAATATCTCCTCGTATCACAGCTTTGCGATGTTCCTCTAACCTTATTTTGAGGAGGTAGCATGTTTCACCTTTGTATAACCTACTGTAGCTGCATGGGATGGAGTACATGCAGTCTTTGGTCATATTCTCTTCTATTGGTGGTTTTACTAGAAGGAGATATTTGCAAAGTGTTGTATTACTGTTGAAAACTGTCCTGATGTCATATAGGGCACATATCTTTTGTATCTTTTCTGAGAGGCCTTTCACTTAGGGTAGACAGACTGTGGACAGTTTATTGGTTTCATCCTCTCTCTTCTGCATAATTGGAGTGGATAATGTTTTGCGGGTAGTTGTTGCTTTATAGATTGTTATTGAGCTTGATCATTTTTTCGTGGTGTGTATCACAACCATTACTTATATTCTTTGCACAATGTTTTAGGCACTGAGCAATCTGTCAAATGTAAATAATGAAAAATTTACTCTGTCGTTCTTACAGCTCATCAAGGTTCTCTCACCTTTTACTTCTTTGCTGCCAAATGATGATAACAAAACTTTACTATACTCTTTACTCTTTTGCTTGTTTCAGTCATTTGACTATGGCCATGCTAGAGCACCGCATTTAGTCGAGCAAATCGACACCAGGACTTATTCTTTGTAAGCCCAGTGCTTATTCTATCAGTCTCTTTTTGCTGAACTGCTCAGTTACGGGGACATAAACACACCAGCATCGGTTGTCAAGTCATGTTGGGGGTGGGACAAACACAGACACACAAACACACACACACTTACATATATATATATACATATATACGATGGGCTTCTTTCAGTTTCCGTCTACCAAATCCACTCACAAGGCTTTGGTCGGCCTGAGGCTATAGTAGAAGACACTTGCCCAAAGTGACATGCAGTGAGACTGAACCCGGAACCATGTGGTTGGTAAGCAAGCTACTTACCACACAGCCACTCCTATATGAAATTAAGTGTAATGGTTGACATAATTTAATTAGATAAGCGGGTATGGTGCTTATGTTCAGCCTGAACATCTGTACATCAATATCTGCAGGATAAAGCTAACAGTGGAGTGGGGCAGCTTGAATGCGTGCAACAGAGTGAATTCCTCTGGGACCAGTTTAGGGCACTTAATTGATTACTCTTCCTCACAAACTAAAGGCACCCAAGGACCAGGGGATCATGTTAAGCCAGGTAACATGTTACCGTTATTAGTTAGACATTATAATTACAAATATTGATTATTTTTCTACCTAGGTTTATTCAAATCTAAAAATGGTGTTTACCCTGCCAGACTTAAATATTAATTTATCTGATGAAGCTAAGCTATTTGCGTACCTTCCCACCATTTCCATCCCTCTTACTGATCTTGTATTGATTATCATAAATCCTTTGTAAGTCTTTTATACTTTGGCTATTATTGAATTGCTTTTATTCAACTATTTCCAGTTAAAGGTCAATCACTCTGTAACCACACAATTTTGCTTTTTCATTAAATCAACAGAACGTGTCATTTTTTTTTTTTACTGTTAACTTGAGGTTTTCCTTATGTATGTATGTGTAAGTGCACATGTGTATATACATACTCTTTTACTTGTTTCAGTCATTTGACTGTGGTCATGCTGGAGCAATTCAACCCCAGGACTTATTCTTTGTAAGCCTAGTACTTATTCTATCAGTCTCTTTTGCCGAACCGCTAAGTTATGGGGACGTAAACACACCAGCATCAGTTGTCAATCGATGTTGGTGGGACAAACACAGACACACAAACATATATACACACATACATATATCTATCTATATATATATGTGTGTGTGTGTATATATATATATATATGTGTGTATGTATATATATATGTGTGTGTATATATGTCATCATCATCATCATTTAACGTCCGTTCTCCATGCTAGCATGGGTTGGACGGTTCGACCAGGGATCTGGGAAGCCAGACGGCTGCACCAGGCTCCAGTCTGATCTGGCAGTGTTTCTACAGCTGGATGCCCTTCCTAACGCCAACCACTCCTGCACAGGTGCCAGATGAGGTTGGCAACAGCCACGATCGGATTGGCGCTTTTTACGTGCCACCGGCATGGAAGCCAGTCTAGGCGGCGCTGGCATCGGCCACGTTCGGACGGTGCTATATATATATATATATATACATACATATATTTGACGGCCTTCTTTCAGTTTCCGTCTACCAAATCCACTCACAAGGCTTTGGTCATCTCAAGACTATAGTAGAAGACACTTGCCCAAGGTGCCACGCGGTGGGATTGAACCCAGAACCATGTGGTTGGTAAGCAAGCTACTTACCACACAGCCACTCCTACGCATATATATGTGTGAGCGTGCATATGTATGTATATTCTTTTATTCTTTTACTTCTCTCAGTCATTGGACTGTGGCCAAGCTGGGGTACTGCCTTAAAGGGTTTAGTCAAGCAGAATGATCCCAGTATTTTTTTTTAAAACCAGGTGCTTATTCTGTCAGTCTCTTTTTGCCAAACCACTAAGTTACAGGGACATAAACAAACCAACACCAGTTGTCAAGCTATGGTGTGGGACAAACACAAACACACTCTCACACATACACACACACACATACATATACACCTTTTTTAGATTCCATCTACCGGATCCACTGACAAGGCTTTGGTTGGCCCAAAGCTATAGGAGAAGATAGTTACCAAAGGTACCACACATGGTGTGTGTGTGTGTGTGTGTGCACGCGTGCGCACGCTTGTCCCCCACCTCACCTCTTTATAAATGGTGTTGCTTTATGTACATCCCTATAAATTGATGTTTTCGACAAAAGAAACTGATGAAATAATAACCAAACTTTAAAATAAATATAGAAGTCGATACGTTCAACTAAACCCCACAAGGTTGTAGTCAAATGACTAAGACAAGTGAAAGCTAGAAGGTAAGCAAACAGTAAACAGCTTTTATATACATTTATGTGTAAGATTCAAAAGGCATTCTTAAGGAATTCACCAGATGATCCTTGGGTGCCTTAAGCAGAGACTACTCTATTACAAGTATTCAAGACAGCTCTCCTTTCTAAATGCAAGTCTGAGAAACCCTGAAGAAAAGCCATGGGTATTACTATCCTATCCTCTCTATAAAAATCAGAAAAATAATAAATGAAAATATTTCATGTTTCTGTTTGGTTTGCAAGATTCTTATTGTGATCTCATGTGTTGAAAAATATTTTGTTGTATCTCAGGAGAGTCATTATAACAATAATAAACATGCATACAGATTCTATTTCACTTCGTTACTATTTTTTTTTTTGCCACTTGGTTAATTGCATAACCATTTAAATAATCAATTGTTCAGTCAATCAGTTAGATTTTTCAAAATCCTTTTGTTGTCATTCATCTCATCAATGATGCACCCTCTTTATTCCAAGTCTGGACTTTTCTAATTCAACTGAGTTAAAAGCTATTCAATAGATAAATACCCAGGTGACTGTCTTACAGATCTTGATTTCAAATCTCACAGCAGGAAAACCATTTTATCTTTGAATGAAAGACATTCACTGGAGTCTACTCTCCTTACTTTACCTTAACATGGAAAGTTTCCAGGGGCAGAACAGATATCTTATTCAAGGAATTAGGATTTCTCTTTCAACTATTTAACACAAAATGAGTTAAACATCGGATATGTGCACTCTTGTGACCTCTTAAATATTTCATTATTATTATTATTATTATTATCATTATTATTATTATTATTATTATTATTATTATTATTATTAATACAGAGTTTTGCTCACATTAAGTTTAACTGGGTGCAGATACAGCTGTCTGGTTAAGAATATTGCTTCACAACAACAGGATCAGTTAATGAAATGGCAGAGTTGTTAGAGCATCAGATGAAATGTCATGTGTTATTTATACCAGCTTTTTGCATTCTGAGATCAAATCCCACCTCGGTGAATTTCATCTTTTATCTTTCCAAGGTCGATAAATAAAAGTGTCAGTCGAAAATAGTACACTGGCAAAATCATTAGATTATTGGATGGGATGTTTTATATTTGTTCTCACTTTTTATGTTCTGGGTTCATATCCTGCAGAACTGCACTTACTTAAGCCCTTTGCTCCTAATTAGGATGTTGTTACACAATGCTGGTCACAATGTGCTCAGCGTTGTTTTAGCTTTTGAATGATGCCATCCCACTGGCCAAGTGAACAGGCCAACATTCCCTTTAATTGGAACGGTGGTCCATCACATGGTCATTCATTTATAACTTAGTGGACTGGACCAATGGGAAACTAAATGTTTTGCTCAAGAACACCACTCAGTCTAGGAATCGAAACCATGATTGCTAGGTCATGAGTGTGATGCCTCGCCACTGGGCTACATGAAGATGCATGGTTTAGTGGTTAGAGTATTTGGCTCATGGTCATAAAGCCATGAGTTTGATATTTGACACCATGTTATGTCTTTGAGCAAGACACTTTATTTTACATAGCTACAGTTCATTCAACTAGTCAAAAATGAGTAGTGTCTGTAATTCAAAGGGTCGGCCTTGTCACATTCTGTTCTTCCTGAGAACTATGTTAAGGGTACACATGTCTGCGGAGTACTCAGCCACTTTCACATTAGTTTCATGAGCAGGCTATTTCATTGGTTAGATAACTGGAACATTCATTGTTGTAATTGATGGAGTACCATTTATTGATTCCAATAGAACATAGGCTATCAATAACTCTTGTCCTTGACTTAGGGCAGTCTTTACTTCTTTAAACCAATTTGATCCCTGCTTTTTCAGCTTTGCTTTAGTCCTTTTGGATTTTGCAAATTTTGCTACAGTGCATCATATGTTTCCCTGAGGGAAAGCCTTCCTCTCCCCTGTCATGTAGGTTTTAGTTTTTCAACAATGCTTCTGTATTTTTGGGTGGGTGGGGGGTCCAAGTAGCTGTATTAACTCTACACAAACCCATTTTTACCTCTGATAGAGGCCAGCCTAATATGGACCATATTAGTCTGCCCTCTATCTTGTGACCTGTCCAGCATGGGAGGCCTTACCAGGTAGACTAAATCTGTCACTTGGTTTTAACCCCACTACATGATTTTTGAGAGACTTAAATGGAGTCCACTCTCTTACAAGCATTCAGGTTATCTCCAGTTAGAGTATACATCCTTCCCACCATTTGCGGAGAGACTGTAAAATTCCATGGACACTAGCTTTCTTCCTGACTAAAGAAAATGAAAAAAAACAAAAAACAAAAAACAAAAAAAGCAAAATGCAGAAACTGTGTAGAAGTCTATCAGAAGGACTGATGCTGTTCTTGATTTGTAGATTCCATCTATCACTATGTTTAAAATTATTACCAGTTTGATGAGTGTATCAAAATGATGCAAAACCTCCAGTCTAGGGATCGATTTCTCCACCCCCACTAAGAGAAACTCAGCAAAGCATCCTGAGTGCTGTTCTTCCCCTTCATATGAAGCCATTGAGACCAAAAAGTATGCAAAAAGAAGCTCACTTTGCAGTGTTCAGTACCTCTGCATGGTACCTTGGACAAGTGTGTGTTTGTCCCCCAGCACTACTTGACAACTGGTATTGGTTTGTTTACATCCTTGTGAAAAAAGACTGGTAGGATAAGTGCCAGACTTAGAAATAAGTATGGGAGTTGATGTGTGTGTGTGCATGCATGTGTGTTTTCGTGTATATATGTATGCATGTGTTTGCCCCCCCCCCCGCAACACTACTATTATTTGAGAACTGGTATTGGTTTCTTTATGTCCCCATAACTTAGTGATTTGACAAGAGAGACAAAAAAGACTGATAGAATAAGTACCAGGTACCAGACTTAGAAAAGAAAATAAAGTACTGGGGGTCGATTTGTTCAAATAACCCTTCAAAATGGTACCCCACCATAGTCGTAGTCCAATGACTGGAACAAGTAAAACATAAAAGAGAAAACTTCATCCCCTCTCTCCCATATGATATTCATTCCTCTATTCCACCTTCTCCTCACTTCACTTTCACACCTCTCCCTCTCTCTCTCTCTCTCTCTCTCTCTTCCTCTCTCTCTTTTCTACTCTTCTATTTCTTTCTCCTCCTTTCCGATCCCACCCCACCCCCACTTTACCACTACCACCTCTGATCAATCAACCGGGTTTTTCTCACACCAACCCTTTCTTCATCTGCATCATTTTTTTTTTTCCTTTACCTTCAAAGCCTTTTCTTTCTCCATCTTCCTTAATCTCCCTCCCTAAACCTCTGAAGCTTTTCTCATTTGCTCCTCTTCTTCATCTTTGCATCTTCTTACACAACTCTTCCCCCCCCCCCCATCCTCGCATTACTTGCCGTTATCCAACAGCTGTCCATAATAGAATGTCTCAGACTACCCCAAACATGGATATTGGACACATCTAAAAGCAGACTAACACGTATCTAGGCACATGCCCACACTCATGCACATAAGCACACATAGGCATGCATATACTTAAACACACACACTAACACATACACACACACACGCACACACAGATGCTTAGTCAAACACCTATGCTTGCACACACATACTCTCCTACAAAAACATGCTTAAAAGTACATAAACATCCCAATGTACATACGCTTAGATATTCTTTCTCTTCTTCACACACACACACACACACACACACACACACACACACACACACACACACACACACACACTCTTCCAATTTCTAATCTCATCAATATTTTTGGCATTTTTATAAAATTTTTCACAAATAAACTGTCATCATTCACTATCACTACTACCACTGCAATAATGATGACGACTATTATAATAATAATAATAAGAAGAAGAAGAATAACAAGAAGAAAAAGAAGGATGGCGACGATAACGATGATTCCTGTGTCTCTCAGTAGGCAGTCATCCACTTTTGCCTTCATTTATCAAACCTGTGTGAGTGTGTGTATATGTGCACGCGCGCGCGTGTGTGTGTGCATATGTGTGTCAACATTCATTGATTTTATTTGAAAATGCACATAGACACACGCACATACACAAACATACGCAAGCATACACACACGCATACGCACACACACATACACACATGTGTGCGCGCACTTACATTCTACTAGATACACCCACCTACACGACATGCAAATATGTATGCTTAACACACACACACAAACCTACATACATGCATACATCCACCCAAGTACATTCCCACATCAGTTTACACACATGCATAAATACACCACAGACACACACACACATTCACTCATCTTCCTTTTTAAAATCTCACATCGACAAATATTGATCTTAGATAAACATTCATCAATTCAACAATTTGTCTTTATATTCTTCTCTTTGTCCCTTTTCCTTTCTTTGTGTGTGTGTGTGTGTGTGTGTATGAGGAAATTTGTTTTAAGCTGTAACTTCACACATTACCACTCTGAGTTTTACATTTTACTGATTTCTAAGTAATATCAGAAACATAACAAATAGTCTTATATTTATATATATGCAATAAAAACTGCTGAAAGTATCCACCAACATTAGAAGGCCTTTTGATTTGTTTGCAGCATGTATCAGTGTAGCACTGTATGACCTGACTTTCAAGCATTGAGCATTTTAAAACGATATCAACCAACTTATTACCATACTTTTGTTCACATGTATCTCACATTCAATGCTAACGTGTCATGAGTCAAATTTTTTGCCAAAACATTTTCAAAATGCTTACGGAACGAATTTTAAACAACCTTGTATAATGCTGTTACATGCTCCAATTAAATTATAAGATTTTCTTTTGTAAATGGGTGTATGATTGTATGTATTTATTTATTTATGTATGTACATATATGGAAGTAAATGTACAGATAAACAGGTTAGGCAAGTTGATATACAAAAAATATTAAATGAAGGAGTCATACCCAATGACTGGTGTAGCACAATAATAGTCAGTTGCTACAAAGGTAAAGGTGACGCCCTAGATACAAATAATTACAGATGTATCAAGCTGTTGGATTAGGAATGAAGGTTATGGAGAGGGTTATAGCCCAACTAATTAGAGAGAGAGTCAACTTGGATAAGATGCAGTTTGGTTTCGTGCCAGGGAAAAGCACCACTGATGCCATATTTCTGGTGAGACAGCTGCAGGAGAAATACCTAGCCAAAGATAAGCCCCTGTACCTGGCTTTCTTTGACAGGGTCCCCCGATCCCTTATCTGGTGGTCAATGAGGAAACTAGGGATAGATGAATGGCTGGTGAGAGCTGTGCAAGCCATGTACAGGGATGCTGTAAGTAAGGTTAGGGTTGGCAACGTGTACACTGAAGAATTCAAGGTTGGGGTCCACCAGGGTTCAGTCCTCAGCCCCCTCCTATTTATCATAGTTCTCAAGGCAATTACGGAGGAATTCAAGACAGGATGCCCCTGGGAGCTCCTCTATGCTGACGACCTTGCTCTAATTGCTGAATCACTATCAGAACTGGAGGAGAAGTTTCAGGTGTGGAAACAAGGATTAGAATCGAGGGCCTTTAGAGTCAACCTAGCTAAAACCAAAGTCCTAATAAGTAGGAAGGCAGGCAAACCACAAATGCCTTTAGGTAGATGGCCGTGCTCGATCTGTAGAAAAGGCGTAGGTAGAAACTCTATAAGATGTACCCAGTGTAAGCTATGGACACATAAGAGGTGCAGCAATGTCAAAGGAAGGCTAACTGGGAAGATAGTTTTTGTATTTGGCCGACGCTCAGGGGCAATAAACACTGAAAATCTGCAGAAAACAACTTCTGTCACTTTCCAGGGGGAAAAACTAGAAGTAGTTGATAGCTTCCGTTATCTAAGTGATCAAGTCAGTAGTGGGGGTGGGTGTGCTGAAAGTGTAACTGCTAGAGTAAGAATAGCCTGGGCAAAGTTCAGGGAGCTCTTACCTCTGCTGGTGACTAAAGGCCTCTCGGTCAGAGTAAAAGGCAGACTGTATGATGCATGTGTACGAACAGCCATGCTACATGGCAGTGAAACATGGGCTGTGACTGCTGAGGACATGCGTAAGCTTGTGAGGAATGAAACCAGTATGCTCCGATGGATGTGTAATGTCAGTGTGCATACTCGACAGAGTGTTAGTACCTTGAGAGAAAGGTTGGACCTAAGAAGCATCACCTGTGGTGTGCAAGAGAGATGACTGCACTGGTATGGTCATGTGGAGAGAATGGATGAGGATAGGTGTGCAAAAAAGTGCCAATCCCTAGCAGTTGAGGGAACCCATGGAAGAGGTAGACCCAGGAAAACCTGGGACGAGGTGGTGAAGCACGACCTTCGAACTTTAGGCCTCACTGAGGCAATGACTAGTGACCGAGACCTTTGGAAATATGCTGTGCATGAGAAGACCCTGCAGGACAAGTGAGTCCAGCCCACTTATGCATGTCTTTCCTCCCTTGGACACACAAAGACCTGTTGAGGCAAGCGAAGTCGAAATCGAACCTCATCCGACCACAGGCACCCATGCCAACCTCCCTTCATTGGACACTAAACTCTGCTTGCGAAGACCTGTTGGGGCAAGTGAAATTGGAATCGAAATTGAACCAATCCTATGACTGGCACCTGGCA
Source organism: Octopus sinensis (assembly GCF_006345805.1). Lineage (NCBI taxonomy): Eukaryota > Metazoa > Mollusca > Cephalopoda > Octopoda > Octopodidae > Octopus > Octopus sinensis. Next base: position 57,002,132 of record NC_042999.1, on the reverse strand, counting down.
GTTTCTAGGACCGCTGGACTGAGTCCTGTGCAGGTGGCAAGTGAAGAAACACTATTTCAACCCTGTGCTTGAGGAGATCCATTGAGTCAAGTACACCAACATCAAAATCAAAGAAAACTGCAGTTGTGATCCCTGTGCCGGCAGCACATAAAAAGCACCATCTGAACGTGGCCGATGCCAGTGCCGCCTAGACTGGCTTCCATGCCAGTGGCACGTAAAAAGCACTATCCGAATCGTGTCCGATGCCAGCGCGGCCTTGACTGGCTTCCATGCCGGTGGCACGTAAAAAGCACCATCCGAATCGTGGCCGATGCCAGCTCCGCCTTGACTGGCTTCCGTGCCGGTGGCACGTAAAATGCACCGATCCGATCGTGGCCGTTGCCAGCCTTGCCTGGCACCTGTGCAGGTGGCACATAAAAAGCACCCACTACACTCACGGAGTGGTTGGCGTTAGGATGAGCATCCAGCTGTAGAAACACTGCCAGATCAGACTGGAGCCTGGTGCAGCCTTCTGGCTTCCCAGATCCCCGGTCGAACCGTCCAACCCATGCTAGCATGGAGAACGGATGTTAAACGATGATGATGATATTTAATACAAAAAATGTACATATACTCTTTTACACTTTTACTTGTTTCAGTCATTTGACTGCGGCCATGCTGGAGCACCACCTTTAGTCGAGCAAATTGACCCCAGGACATATTCTTTGTTAGCCTAGTACTTATTCTATCAGTCTCTTTTGCCAAACTGCTAAGTTACGGGGATGTAAACACACCAGCATCGGTTGTCAAGTGATGTTGGGGGGACAAACACAGACACACACATACATATATATATATATATATATATATATATATATATATATATATATACATATATATATATATACATATATATATATACGACAGGCTTCTTTCAGTTTCTGTCTACCGAATCCACTCACAAGGCTTTGGTCAGCCCGAGGCTATTGCAGAAGACACTTGCCCAAGGTGCCACGCAGTGGGACTGAACCCGGAACCATGTAGTTCGTAAGCAAGCTTCTTACCACACAGCCACTCTTTTACATATAAAAAGGTCGACTTACACAGAATAGAACTGATATCAGGAATTGAAAGGGTTGAATAAGAGTTTTACAAGTCCAACAGCTGTTTCTGGGGGTTTTGGTAGTCCAAAATAATGATTGTAAATTGATTCCATCATTGGATAATACCAGCCTCCATCTTCAGGGAAGAATTTTATATTTGAGGTGTATGTATGTATGTATGCATGCATGCATGTAGGGTATTCAGCCTATGATCATAAAGTTGTGAGTTCGATTCCCAGTGGCACATTGTGCCATTGAGCAAGACACTTTGTTCTATATTGCCCCAGTCTACTCAGCTGGCAAAAATGAGCAGTACCAGTATTTCAAAGGGCCAGCCTTGTCATATTCTGTTTCATACTTAATCTCTCTGAGAATTACATTAAGGCTATACATGTCAGTGGAGTGCTCAGTCACTTGCACGTTAATTTCACAAGCAGGCTGTTCCTTTGATCACATCAACTGGAACCCTCATCGTCATAACCAATAGAGTGTTAGTTATGTATGTCTCTCCTATTTCATAATTATTATAAATCTTCCAGTGAGGAGGGAGCCGGTTTCTAACAAAGATACAAGGCTCCATCTTTGGGATGTAGTTAACACAGACAAATTCACATTTGGAACTTGAGAAAAGTCTTGCATTATCTATGTATATGTTGGTGTTGGTGTCATCATGTCTTAGCATCATGTGATAGTTGTACATAAGTGTCACTATCATATAAGAAGTGATATCTCTTTCCAATCTTCTGTGGAAACATGTTTGGCCATGAAGGGGGAATGTCACCTTGTTTGGAAACAGGTAAAAGTTAGTGACAGGAAGAACATTGGACTATTGAAAATCTTCTAATCTGTATCAATAAATTCTAACCCAGCCATGCAAGCATGAAAAAAGTGAATGTTAAAATGATAAGGATGATGGCGATGGTAACAGGGGGTGATGGTGGTGGTAGTGATGGTGTTATAAACTATAAGATCGTTTGATTCATTTTCCTCATTGCCTGAAAATCAGTAAAGCATAAAATGCAGTGACAAATATGCCTGTTAAAGATAGAAAATCCCTTTGATTTTATATTCCCCTTGATATAAAAACAAACAAATATTCACCACAATTTAGGAATCCAATTTAAAAATTATTGCATGTAAATATTACTTCAAACCACTCATCAGCCATTAAGAATGATTTAGCAGAAAAAAATGTTACATTACCATTATCTACTGTTTCATCTGGTATGGCTTCCTTCAACATAGCAGCCTCTAATTATAATGTTGCATAGAAAAACATGATTTTAAGGATAAAATTAATAATAGTAATAATAATAATAATAATATTAATATTAATAATAATAATAATCCTTTCTACAATAGGCACAAGGCCTGAAATTTTGGGGAAGAGGACTAGTCGATTACATCAATCCCAGTGCATAACTGGTACTTATTTCATCAATCCCAAAAGGATGACAGGTGAAGTCAACCTTGCTGGACTTTGAACTCAGAATGTAAGGACAGATGAAATGCTGTTAAGCAATTTGCCTGACGTACTAACAATTCTTCCAGTTTGATGCCTAATAATAATAATAACAATAATAATAATAATAAATGCCCTGGCGCAGTACCAGGCAGTGGCTCTCATGGCTTCTGATCTTAACTGATTGGAAGTGTCATCATGTACATTGTTTTGTCTTGGTATAAAAGATGGGTTACTGCAAATATTCTGCTCAATACCACAGATTTTCTTGTCAGTTGCTTGACCGTAACCAGTTGAGCATGTCACTTAGTCGCTGACGATATGTACATCTCTGATCATGAGCAGAAGTAGTAGGGGAGCATCATAGCCATGTGTTGAGAGGGATTCTTTGGGGTTTGAATAATTTACCTCTGGAAACATGGGCGTTTCATTCATCATCCTTAAACAAACTGTATTCAGGGACCTTTTGAGCAGGATGGGCTACTCGACCTGAAGAAAATTCTGAGCCCCATCTGCAAGGTCATGCACAGTTTAACTTGATATTAGATCACCATGTCACGCACATATGGTTGTGATGCATATGCCTGGTGTACCCCTACCAGATGGATAGTCATGATGGATATACTGGGCTTCGTATATTTTACCTCAGTGTCACTTTGATGGCATGCACTGCTCTCTCACTCAATAATAATAATAAAAATACTTTCTACTATAGGCACAGGGCCTGAAATTTAAGTGGTTGGGGGAAAGAGGCTAATCAATTAAATTGACCCCAGTGTTCCAGTGGTACTTATTTCATTGGTCCCAAAGGCAATAATAATATTAATGATGCTTTCAAATTTTGGCAGAAGGGCAGACATTTTGGTAGAGAGGGTAAGTCGATTATGTTGATACCCACCCCACCATCACACACACACACACACACTGCTTGACTGGTACCTGTTTTATGGACCCTAATAGGATGAAAGGCAAAGTCGACTTCAGCAGAGTGTGAACTCAGAATGTAAAGCCAGACGAAATGTTGTCCAATGTGCTGGCAGTTCTTCCTGCTTACCACCTTAAGAATCCTTTCTACGATAGGCACAAGGCCTGAAATTTTGCAGGAAGTGGCTAGTCAATTACATCAACACCACTGCTTCACTGGTACTTATTTTATCAGCCCCTAAAAGGATGAAAGGTAAAGTTGGCCTTGGTGGAATTTGAACTCAGGATGTATAGCCAGAAGAAATGCCGTAAAGCATTCCATCTTATTTGCTAATAATTCTGTCAATTCCACAAGGCCAGCAGTTTTAAGAGGAGGGGAAAAATTGATTACATTACTCTTTTACTTGTTTCAGTCATTTGACTGCAGCCATGCTGGAGCACTGCCTTTAGTCGAGCAAATCACATAACATAGCGGTTTGGCAAAAGAGACCGATAGAATAAATACTAGGCTTACAAAGAATAAGTCCTGGGGTTGATTTGCTCGTCTAAAGGTGGTGCTCCAGCATGACCACAGTCAAATGACTGAAACAAGTAAAAGAATAAAAGAGTAAGAATACTGTTAAATTAGGTTTTAATTGTGCATTTAATTTTCCCACAGAAATCTTTGTGATGAGAATCATAAACAGCTGTCTATATCCAAGTCTTCCTCCTGGTGTAATTACTTTGACTCCGAAAATTGTCCATTAAATAATTTCTGTCTTTTGAGATTGGTAGTTTATTGTGTGAAAGTATTTATAGTTTATAATTTGGTTTCCTGAGATTATACTGACTTGACAGATTCTTTTCACATAAATATTCAATAAAAATGCTGACATACTTTCAGAGATCCTGAGATGGACATTTACCCATGCGTTTGCTGAGGTATATCTAGTCTTCAGAAAATAGCATTATCAAAACTATAAAATTATTTGAAAGTCATCATAACAAACCAGACCCTATAATCAGGAGACCAATTGCAGTGATCCTTCTATTTCAGTAGGGATGATTATATTGTCCCGTATGAATTCTAACTTAAGCAACCTCTCAGCACTCATATAACAATATCTTGTAGCAATAAATCAGAATATTTGCTGAAGTAGTTTTAAATACCCAATGATTGAACACCTTGGTATACATCTTTTATCTTTTACTTGTTTCAGTCATTAGACTGTGACCATGCTGGGGCACTGCCTTGAAGTCAAATGAATTGACCCCAGTACCTTTCATTTGGTTTTCTTCTCCTTTTTAAAGCATAAAACCTATTCTATTGGTCCCTCTGCCAGACCACTAAGTTAAGGGGATGC
>NC_042999.1:56967321-56994821 GCF_006345805.1 Octopus sinensis | reverse complement strand
ACTTCACCATCTCATCCCCTGCATCTATACCTTCTACAAGTTCTTCCACAGTTAGAGATCAGAACTTTATACAGTTTAAATGAGTTAGCCATCTAATAATGAAGTGATCATATATGAAGCAATTAATCTTCATCAAACCAAACTTTTATACCTACTATATAGGTTAGTTAGAATGTAAATTTAAATAATCTTACTTCTATCATACTTCTCGCTTCAGATTTAAAAGAAAAGAAGCATACAACATCGTCCAGTTACATTTGGAATTTGAAAGAATGTGCCACTAATTTCAATATCAGGTGGAAGACCTTTGAACAGTGCACACCATATAGAATTGGATAAAAATATATGAGATGCGTATAACTAAAAAGAACCTCATACTGAAAACCTTTAACAGTTCTGCAAATTATCTAAATGCAAGTTAAGAAATCTTTACCAAATGGTGAAAATTTGAAAATGACCTTCTGAAATATTGGAAGTTCACATTATCATCTGATCAAATGGATCAATACTTAACTATCACACAGTTTCTTTCTCTTAACCTCACTTATTCTATTATATTTCTGCTTAAGAGTCAAGTTCATTAGGTCTCTTTATTTTACTTTTTAATTGACATTCTTGAACTCACCTTTGCACTCTTTATATCTCTTTATATGTTTCAAAGCTACTTTTTCTCTGTTTTACTTATTTCTGCTCCATACTGATCGAAATATAAGGTTATTGACATTCCTCGTTTACTTTGTTCTGCTACAATGCATTACAACTATTCATGTTATTGCAAGGTGGTGATGCGTGCTTACTTTAGAATCAGCAATCATTTATTCAGGACAATTATCCTACTATCACTTATACAGCATTTGAAAGGATATATCCCAGTAATTCAGTATAATACAATACACCACACTTATATACAAAATCAAAATAATATAATGCAATATGAGATATGATAATAATATAAGGACAACACCAGGAGGCAGATATGGAATTCCTGCTGCATAAGCCCCAGATAACACCATCATTATCATCAAATGTCTGTTGTCCATGTTGGCAGGAGTCAGACAGTTTGATCAGAGCTGGCAAGCTGGGGAGCTGCGCCAGACTCCAGTCTGATTTGGTATGGTTTCTATGGCTGTATTGAATAGAATACAAGCATCACAATTTTGTTCTTCGTTTGTACTCTGGAATTATGAAGGGAACTGATGCCAGATTTACCATCATGTAAACGGTGCTGCTGAATGAAAACCCCATAGAAAAGGTGCCCAGAATATATAATTACACACACACACACACACACACACATATCTAAAAACAAGATACTAAAATGATTTCCTATGTAGCTATGAGGCCACAAGATTTGGGGGTGAAATAAATCATTGTACTGACTCCAGCACTTCTATTGTATTCATATTACTGACCCCCAAAAGAATGAAAGGCAAAGTTGATCTTAATGGGATTTGAACTCAGAGAATAAATAGCCATAGTTCAGGAGGAATCTCCAAGCTAGGAAAAAATGCATTTGTCAAATCTGTATTTCAACAAATTCAGGCCACCAATAGAACTTCATTACTTTTATCCAAAACACAGGTACCTGAAGATTGAACTCATTTTCTATGACTTTTCACCCAGACAGATGCTTGTCTGCCCTGCCTCTTTAACTCTTTAGTTTTCAAACAGGCCATATCCAGCCAAAACATTAACTTATTTTATGTTGAAACTGGCCAACCTTACAATGTCATTTTAAAATTAAAAAGCCACATCAAAATCTCTAAACTGCAGATAGTGTATGAGAAATTCAAAACAATAGGCGCAAGAGTGGCTGTGTGGTAAGTAGCTTGCTTACGAACCACATGCTTCCAGGTTCAGTCCTACAGCGTGGCACCTTGGGCAAGTGTCTTCTACTATAGCCTTGGGCTGACCAAAGCCTTGTGAGTGAATTTGGTAGACAGAAACTGAAAGAAGCCCATTGTATATATGTATATATATATATATATAATAACAAATTAATAAATAAAACATATGCATACATACATACATACATACATATATGTACATACCCACATCTATATGTATATATACAGGCATACATGGGTACAGGACACCAAAAAGACATAGAGCACAACGAGAAACGAAAACATAAAAACAAAAACATGGAAACGGACTATTTCAAACAACGAAAAAACAGAATACAAGGCATACAATACATGTTTGTGTGTCTGTGTTTGTCCCCACAACATCACTTGCCAACCGATGCTGGTGTGTTTATGTCCCCGTAACTTAGCGGTTTGGCAAAAGAGGCTGATAGAATAAGTACTAGGCTTACAAAGAATAAGTCCTGGGGTTGATTTGCTGGACTAAAGGCGGGTGCTCCAGCATGGCCACAGTCAAAATGACTGAAACAAGTAAAAGAGTAAGAGAGAATATAAATAAACACACAATATATTTGACAGAGTAATCTGAATACTAAAGGATTAATAAGTCATATCTCACAAAGGCTACTTCCACTTCTGTCTCTCTCAAATTGCTAAAAGCTTTCCTCATCACTTCCTCCTCCTTTTTTTTTTTGTTTCAAGAATGACAAAGCCTACATGACCACTTTGCTTGAAGCTCCCTTCCCTCCTGTAATACACAGCCTGACTCCTTCAAATGCTCCCATTTTGTATTTTACACTTGTCCCATCATCTCCAACAGCAAGTGTACAGCTGGCCCTACAAACTCAATTTCATGCTACTGTCCCCTTTGACTGCATCATTACTGACCTTGTTTATTGTAGCAAATATAAACTTTGTAATTCCCTATACGTTGGCAAAACTGGACATTGTTTCAGTTCCCAGTTTTGCAAACAACTCGGGCAAGTTGGCATGCAAGTATACATGCAGATAGACTAAAAGATATTTTGTTCTTCCATCTGGTTATTGGCTATTCTATTTATTCCACCGCTTTTATCTTATTTGTCAATATTATTTTATTTCATTCCTTCAATCATTAAAATTCTCCCAAAATATATTTCTATTTTAACTTTTGCAATTTTTTTTTTAATTTAATTTTTATTTTACTTTACTTTAATGTAGTTAACATAAAACCCTTCAACTTTCACAAACTTTATTTTGTTTCCGTGCCAACTGTTATTATAAAGTTTCCAGGGATGGTGTTCTTTTTCTGTTATTCATCATTATGAATTACAGAGCATCTCATCATCATCATTGTCATTGTCATTATCACCATCATCGTCACATCATCATCATCATCATCATCATCATCATCATCATCATTATTATTATTATTATTATTATTATTATTAACTCCAGTGTGTTTCAGATTTGGAAAGTAACTGAATATATTTGTTTTTGTTCCTTTCTATTGTTATTGATATACGGTATTTTTGTATCATATCGATGTATGATATTTCTGTATGATATTGATATATTATATTTCTAAACATATATTTTATATGATGTAAGTGTACATACTATTATTTATCGCTTATATTAATTTTTGTTGTCCATTATATCCAAATCGTAGTACAATGAATATTAAAATTTATTTAACTATTTATAGGATGTTTAGGAAATTAAAATATTATTTGTAGATATAACAAAAATTGATTTTATATCATCTTTCCTTTTATTTCTTAAATACCAACATAATTGTAAATTTCAATGGAACTTGCTGGAAAATTATACAATAATTACACAACACATGAGTTGTGAATCCATGTTAAAAAGGAACAGACATCAGGCATGGAAAATTTTTAAGCTTAATTTACAACAGTCAGAGCATATTTGTGTAAATGTACAAATGGAAATGTACATCATAAAGCCAGGAAGATCATTTATGTTGTAGGAATGTTATGGAAAATGTGGGTAGTTTCATGTTTTCATGTCAACCAAACAATTTGTGTTGTAGAGTTTAATGTGTGCAAGCAGATAAATATCCTTAGGTAGAAAAAAATGTCAAATAAGCAAATATCATCTTAAGCTAATCAAAATGATTCTGTTGAGGCTAGACTAAGTTTATTGTCTAGCTAGGAGAGAGGGAGAATGAAGTGACATAGTAAAGAGATAGTTTACGCATGACTGTTACCAGAATAAAAATCAGGAATAAATAATAGGTTCAGATGCAGCTGTATGGCAAGAAGCTAGCTTCTCAACCACATGGTTCAGGGATCAGTCCCACTGCCTGGCACCTTGGGCAAGTATCCTCTACTATAGCCTTGAGCTGACCAAAGTCTTGCGAGTGGATTTAGTAGACGGAAACAGAAAGAAGCCCACCATGATAGAACGCTAGCCACTACACATTCTTTATTTACTCTCCCTGTTTCTTTCTGTTTTCCTTTCTGTGGAAGAGCATAGGCTCGAAATGTTAAAGACTTTTTCACCTCCTGAGCGTTAAACTAATACATCTGTTTGTTGTCTATACCACCTGTCTTTGTCTTGTTTTTTTGTGAATTCTCCCTATATATGTGTGTGTGTGTGTGTGTGTGTGTGTGTGTGTGTCTTTCTGTCTGTGTCTGTCACCCACCACTGCTTGAGAACTGGTATTGGTGTTTGCATCTCTGTAACTTAGCAGTTCAGCAAAAGAGACTGATAGAATAAGTACCAGGCTTAAAAAGAAGTATTAGGTTTGATTTATTTGACTAAAAATTCAAGGCAATACCCCAGCATGGCCGCAGTCTAATGATTGAAGCAAGTAAAAGTTAAAAGATAAAAGACAAGTGATAGCTAGTCAACTAGTCTAGTATGAAGCAAACAACTAAGAGGAAACACACAGGTTTTGACTTCTTTGAGAAGGTGAAAAATGGTTCAACATACTACTAGTTACTGATTGGTTAAAATAGCAATCATGGCAATGGTGAACCTACAACACTCATGTGCTTTGTAAAACTTGCGCTGAAAAAAAAAAAGAAATGGCTCACAAACTATAAATTTCTAATTGACCAAAATAACACATGATAAAAAAGTGAAACTAAACTGGTGATCTGCATAGGTTCACTGTACTACCTTCTTCTAGATTGCTGGGGGAAAAGTAATCAATAGGGATCAGTTTAAAATAACAGTGAAAATGGAACGAGAAGGCAAAATTACTAACGGAGGAAAATGCTAATCATTGTGAGCCACCCTAGGGGCCAACAGAAAAATGCTTTGTACACACGACTAATCTGGAATCATTTGTTGTTGTTGTTGTTAATATCATTGTTATTATTCAGTAGTTTTATTTTGATCACATGCTTTCACTGCACAACTGAGCACAGCTCTGTGTGCCTCGGGTATGTGCTGTAGTTTGTTGTGGTGCTCTTATTTTCACTGTATTGAAAATTCTTTTATTATTGTTATTATTATTATCATTATTATTATTATTATTATTATTATTATTATTATTATTATTATCATTATATGAGAAAGCAGTGCATGCCATCAAAGTGATACTGGGGTAAAATATACGAAACCCAGTATACCCATCATGACTACCTGTCTGATAAGGGTACACCAGGCACATGCATCACAACCATATATGTGCGACATAGTGATCTAATATGAAGATAAACAGCGCATGACCTTACAGGAGGAGACAGAATTTTCAAGTTGAGTAGCCCATTCTGCTCAAAAGGTCCCTGAATAAGGGTCATTTAAGGATATTGAACGAAACACCCATGTTTCCTGAGGTGAATTATCCAAACCCCAAAGAATTCCTCTCCACACATGGCTATGATGCTCCCCGACTACTTCTGCTCGTGATCAGAGATGCACATATCGTCAGCGACTAAGGGACATGCTCAACTGGTTAAGGTCAAACAACTGACAAGCAAATCAGTGGTATTGAGCAAGAATATTTGCTGTAACCCATCTTTTATACCAAGACAAAACAGTGTACATGATAACACTTCCAATCAGTTGAGATCAGAAGCCATGAGAGCCACTGGCAGAGAGCTAGTAGTATTGTTAGCATACTGGACAAATACTACAAAGCATTTTGACCATCATTACATTCTGAGTTCAAATTATGCTAAGGAGGTCAGCTTTGCCTTTCATCCTTTTGGGGTTTATAAAATAAGTAGCAGTTGGACACTGACTACAGACAAATATGGCCATAAATTCAGATCATGGTGATGTGGCTTAGAAATGTGTGTGTGTGTGTGTGTGTGTGTGTGTGTGTGTGTGTGTGTGTGAGAAAGAGAGAGAGAGAAGGGGGAGAGAAAGGGGTCTTGTATTATAGCATTATTTGCCTTTGGATGGCCTTCCTATTGCATGGCTGAGCCATTATGTTAAATGGAAAGATTTTATTATGATAGTATTTCTATGTCTTACTCAAGTTTGCATTTCTTGATAGTATTGTACCAAATAGATCAGAACAGAAAAGACAAATCTCACTAGTATCTACAGCATTTGGAAGACTAAGAAGCATTATCTGGAATAGGTGGGATATGAGCCAGTGACTTAAGTATATAATTTTGCCCTTAAAAACCATTCAAACTACTTAACCCTTTTGATACCAACCCGGCTGAAACCGCCCTTGGCTCTGTTGTACAATTGTCTTGTTTTCATAAGTTTTGAATTAAAATCTTCCACCAAACCTTAGTCACAGTTTATGTTCCTAACACTAGCTTAGTGATAACTAAGTTATTTCACTAAATTCTTTGTTATATTTAAAATAATTGAAAGAAACACAGAGAATCTCAAAATAAATATGGTAAATGTTATGAATTATAACAACTAACTTCCACACCACATACTCAAATCCCAACACTCAAAACAATCCTAAAGTGTTTTTTGGTCAGCCATGCCATAAGGGACCTCATGATGTGTGATCAATCAACTTAGGTCCATTCCCCTCCAGTTCAAGCATCAAATTGCTTTCTTTTTCAATCCTTGTGAAGTTGAGCAACTCCATAGTGTGATGCTCCCCTTCCAGTGTCCCACTTCTGCTTAGGCTCACACTTTTCCTTCTCTCCTTCCTGTTCTTCCCTTGCAACAGTCTTCTATTCCTCTCTCGCTTCCATTTGCTCTCTATCATCACAAGAGGTTCGGATGATACTACTAGGAGTGAGGGGAGGAGGATAAGTTGATTCCGTTGTTCCCATTTCTTGACAGGTACTTTATTTTATCAACCCTGGAGGAATGAAATGTAAAGTTGATCCTGGCAGGATTTGAACTCAGAGCTGCAACAAATATCACAAAGCATTTTGTGGGGAGGGATGCTCTACTGATTCAGTCAGCTCACTGCATTGAGAGCTGCACCAGCACTGGGTTAGTACTCCTCTTCAGTTACAGTTGACTGAAGCAATGTACAGTGAAGCCTGTTGCTCGAAGACACAATCCACCATTTAGTCTAAGAATCAAACTCATAACCTTATGTTTGGAAGCCTAACATCTATGCCATGCACCTTCATAAACAATAATAATAATGATGATGATAATGGTAATAATAATAATAATAACAATAGCCTTTTCTTATTTTCTATAAGAGCCCATTCATTCATTCAAAATATGTTACAATGTGTGAGAACGTACATACATATTTATATAATTAATGTGTAGATGAAGCAAAAACATTATACAATTTCACAAATGTTATACAATATGAGACTTAAAAAACTTTAGCTGAAATGCAAATACTTCAGTTGAAATAAATTGTGCATGTTGAAGGACAAAAAGATTGCATTTACAAAAGAGTCCATTTGTAGAATTGTTATATCCGAGTATTTTTCATCATTTTTTTGTTTAACTCTATATTAATCTATTAAATGTTTTCATAAGAGCATATACATACATTGCTGTTTCATTTGTGGGAGTTATCCTCCTACTGCCTTGTCACTTCAGTGAATGCCTTGTTAACGAATATTTTTGAAATTTGTGTGAAGGCAAAAGATAAAAAAGATTTTTTTTTTTTTTAAATGTAGTCATTTTCAACCACTAACAGGAGTGGAAAGCACAACAAAAGACTTCTCACTTCTCTATGAAATGAGTCCATGCAGACACAATACACACACACACATCCAATTAAGAGAGTGATCTGATAGTTTTCAAAAACTCATGAGATGTATTTTAAAATATATTTGTTGTTTGTAGTTCCATATAATAATAATTATAATAATTTAAATAATAATAATAATAATAATAATAATAATAATGAGGCCAGCAATTTTTTGAGGGGAGGGGTTTGTCAGTACCTTCAAATCCAGTTTATGACTGGTATTTCATTTTAACAATCCTGAAAGGATGAAAAATAAAGTTGGCTTCAGCAAGATTTGAACTCAGAGTGTAAAGTACTGAAACTACTCTAGACATTTCTTTCAATGATGTAAGGAGTCTGCCACTTCATCATCTTCATAAGAATAATAATCCTTTCTACAATAGGCACAAGGCTTGAAATTTTGTGGGAAGGGGACTAGTCATTTACATCAACCCCCGTGCTCAATTGGTACTTACTTCATCAAACCCGAAAGGATAAAAGGCAAAGTTGACCTCGACAGAATTTGAACTCACAACATAAGGACAGGTGAAATGCTTAGCAGTATTTCACCTGGCATGTTAATGATTTAGTTAGCTCACTGCCTTAATAATAATAATAATAATAATAATAATAATAATAATAATAATAATAATAATAATAATAATGATGATGATGATTTCAAATTTCGGCACAAGGCCAGCAATTTTAGGGCAGGAGGCAAGTTAATCCCATTGATTCCAGTATTCAACTGGTACTTATTTTTATCAACCCCGAAAGGATGAAAGGTAAGTTGACCTTGGCAGAATTTGAACTCAGAACATACAGTATTTTGCCTGATGTGCTTGCTAGCTTGCTGCCTTAATGATAATAATAATAATGGTTTCAAATTTTGCCACAAGGGCAGCCATTTTGTGGGAGGGAATGTAGCAATAACATCGACCCCAGTTTTTCATTGGTACTTAATTAATCGACCCCAAAAGGATGTAAGGCAAAGTTGACCTCAGAATCTGAACTTTGATTGTAAAGACAGATGAAATACCAATGTGCTAACTTTTCTATCAGATCACTGCTTTTATATAATAATAATAATAATAATAATAATAATAATAATAGGGGGAGCATCATAGCCACGTGTTGATAAGAATTCTTTGAGGTTTGGATAATTCACCTCTGGAAACATGAGTAGTTCGTTCAACATCTTTAAACAACCCTTATTCAGGGACCTTTTGAGCGAGATGGGCTACTCGACCTGAAGAAAATTCTAACTGGGCCCCACCTGCAAGGTCATGCACTGCTAATCTCCGTATGAGATCACCATGTTGTGCACATATGATTGTGATGCATGTGCCTAGTGTACCCTTATCAGACGGGTAGTCATGATGGGTATACTGGGCTTTGTATATTTTACCTCAGTGTCACTTTGATGGTATGCACTCTTCTCTCACAATAATGATGATAATAATAATAATAATAATAATGGTTCCAAATTTTGGCACAGAGCCAGCAGTTTTTGAGGAGAGGCAGATGGCAGTTACATCAACCTCAGTACTTGATGGTTCATTATATTTATCAGCCCCAGATGGATGAAATGCAAAGATTACCTTGGTATGATGTGAACTCAGAATGTTAATTCCCAGAATAATATTACCATAAGGCATTTTTATTCGACTCTGTGCCAGTTCACTGAATAATAATAACAATTTTCTTCATTTGTCAAAATAATGACTGCAGAAAGAACATTCTATTCATGCTCCTCTAAATGATACAACAAGCCAAACTTCGCTAGTTGTCATCTATTTAGCAATGCTAATATCAGTATTAATATCCTTTTATTATCAATTGCCATACCATTCATGAATTATCTTTATTCATCAGGGTGGGTAGTGAATGAGTGATAACAAATATTACATGAAAAAGCATGGACAATATTTTTGTTTTATTCTATGTTCTTTTCTGTTTGTTTTTTTTTTCTCTATGCTTGATATTTTATTCTTGTTTTGTGTGTAATCATTGCAATATATCTAATTGGTCAGATGTCATGTGTAAAGCTGACTTCTACTGTGTTCATTCAACAGATGTCTTTCCTACATCATCACAATCACTTATCTCTCTCTCTCTCTCTCCTTCTCTCTCTCTCTCTCTCTCTCTCTCTCTCTCTCTCTCTCTCTCTCTCTCTCTCTCTCTCTCTCTAACTCTCTCAAATGTCATGTCAGTTCCGTTAAAAGCTTTCATCTATGTAAATCATTGACTGGTTGTAAATCTTCATTTATAAAGTAGATGGATGTTTTCTTTTTTACTTTGTTATTTTCCGCCACTCCCCCATCTTTGTAGTTCAGTAAATGAAGGGTAGCAAGGTGTGGGTTGATGTGTTGGGGGTGAAGAACATACCCTGGAGAAATACTTCCTGGCTACAAATCGATCCAAGTTAAGGACATAGTGAAATTACTATTACTTTCCTTAATATATTGCAAACATCTACCATCTTTGTTTATGGTACAATTTCATTAAATGGGAGACCTCTATTAGGCCAGATGTGATCTAAATTAATTGGAAATGCAATTAGACATCAATAAAAGACATTTCTGATATAGTTATTTATTTAGTTTTGGTTTTGTTATTTGTTTGTTCCTTCCTACTCATATTCCCAACCTCTTCAGATGACAGCATAAGTTCTCTAGATCTATAAATTATTGAAAATGCTAAATAAAGATGCTGTGCTTGGCTGGCTATGCTCATTTGATGAAGGATCATCACTAGTTGGTATCTTGTCTTTAGCAAGAACCTCTAAACGAAATTTGGCAAGATAGAACAAAACTATTTTCAGGCTCATGGATTTCTCTCAAAATTTAAGGGTACTGAGGTTTGAGTTTTTCTTTTAGAGAGGGACCCCGGCAGATACTAATAGGTCTGTTGTTGGTTTTTGCAGGCACTGCTTTCGTACATCCTCATCATCAACACTCTCAAAATATTCTTCCCTGTTCTTAAGACATGTAATCTTTATAAAACAAGTTCACTTGGCAGTAAATAAGTCCATAGAGGTGTCTCTACTTATTTGCTTGACTTGTTAGAAATAGCAGCTAAGTATCAGATCACTCTCAACTGTCTTTAAAAAAAAGGCAGTCCCAGATCTCTTGCTCTATAAAAAAATGACAGATGATTACAGCTGGCAAGTCATAGTCCATAGAATGACATGGTGTTAAACATCATTTCTAACCTAGAGACTTAAATGCACAATTTAACGAAAGAGTATATTCAGTTTAATCTAACCCCAGTGCTTTATTACTACTTATTTTGTTGACCCTCTGAAGGATAGAAAACGAAATCAAATTCACAGGTTTTTGAACTCAGTATGTAAAGAGACATAATGGACAAATGATTTTGTCCAGCACAATCCATTGTGCTCATCATCCAAGAAGGGCCTTCGTCAGTCAGTGCTGACCATGCATCTGCACGTCTGTGAGCAAGTGTGAGAAAATCTTTTGCAGAAGACTAGCAGTTGCTTATACATGTAATTCTCCATCATCCTTCATCCTGCGTCACAAATGTTTATCCACAGATAATATCACAGACTTGAGCTGATAATAGCTTGGCATCAGTGTCATCACTGTTATTGTTGTCAGAATGTAAAGAGCAAGAACAAATACTGCAAAACATCCCATCTGGCTCCCTGATAGTTCCACTAATCCATTTCCTTAGATTGGTACTCATTCATTGATCCTGAAAGGATGAAAGCAAAGTGTACCTCAACAAGAGTAGAACTCAGTACACAGAGAGTTGAAACAAATGCCACAATGCATTTAATCCAACACTCTATTAACTCTGCCAGTTCAGCACCGAATAATGTAAACTTAAAAGTAGATATTCTTTGGAAAAGTTCCAAAGGAAACAGAATTTTTTACTGCTTGTCATAAAGAAATGTTCCACATTTTATACAGGAATGCAATCTGTATGTTGAACTTTAGAGATAAAGTCACCACTTAGTTTTGGAAGTGTAATGCAGTAACATTATCAACTTTATAGTGGGAAGAACAATATTTATTTCCTGTAGGGTAGCTATGAGCTGTATCCAACAGCATCCAGATAAACAGACAAGTCATACATCATCTTCATCATCATTATCATCATCATCGTTATTATGATCAACATCAACATCCATTATTTATACATCTACTTTTTCCATGCTGGTATGGGTTGGAAAAAATTTCTATGGTTGGAAGCTCTTCCAGATGTCAACCCTTACCTGCTTTCAAGAAAACCATTCCGTCACATGCTGAATGGGTTGAGCCAATAGATTCTTCTGCTTCTTCTACTGGGGTATTTATTTTCATTATACACTTCTTCCATTTTTGGTTCCACCCGCTTTCATATTTCTATGCTTTTTCAATTATGCAATGCACAACCTGCTCCAGGAATTGACCCCCCACACCCATATAATAATGAGCTGGACACTCATTAGGCCATGCATCTTTAAAACATATCTATCTTACAGGGTGAACAGATATTTTAACCTTCATAGTTTATTGTATTTGTTTAGAACCAGATTAGCCCTGGTTCAATAGATCTATGACCAGAGCCATCTATGTTTTTCTATACATAAGAAACTGTATCATCCATTGTTCCCATTTCTATTATGGTGTGATTTGAGGATGATTTGGCTGCTAATGTTACACCACTATTTTTAGTGTGATTTAAGCAATGTTTCCATGGTTAATAGGTTGGGTGTGGAGCTGAAGAAGGAACAAGAACTTCTGAAATATGCATATACACACACCCATATATGATCAAATTGTTGTTTACATCAGACGTCTTCAGATATGAACATCATTACAAATCAGTGCTCTCTCTCTTTTTAATTGCTTCAGTCATTTAGTTGAATCAAATTTCTTGTAAGCCTAGTACTTATTCTATCAGTCTCTTTTGCTGAACTGCTAAGTTACGGGGATGTAAACACACCAGCATCGTTTGTCAAGCGGTGTTGGGGGGGACAAACACAGACACACAAACACACACACACACATAATATACATATACATATAAACAACGGGCTTCTTTCAGTTTCTGTCTACCAAATCCACTCACAAGGTTTTGGTCGGCCCGAGGCTATAGTAGAAGACACTTGCCCAAGGTGCCACGCAGTGGGACTGAACCCGGAACCATGTGGTTGGTAAGCAAGCTACTTATTACACAGCCACTCCTACTGTCTACAATTTCTATAGAAAATCTGTAGAGGTAACCTTAACATGTGATTTAAAAGCACTGCTAACACAGTAGGACACAGTATTGATTTATAAAACGTTTAATATACTTTGTAGTAGATTATGGTTGCATTACAAAATATAATGTCCCTAAAAGTAATAAATATGCTGCTTTTAAAATAACTAAGAGGCCAAGTAGAGGTTGATTTTGTTAATGATTTGCTAATATATCTCTATAAATATTAGATATAGTTTGGTAAATAAATTGGAAAAGACCAATATTTCTTCTGCATACCGATAATTTAGGGTGTAATATCGTTATAAAGTAGTCGGCTAAAATTACTATGTAAATGGCGGTGCAAGCAGGGATACACACATTTCAGATATTATATTTCATTTATTTTAAATCTGTTTCACACATTTCAGATACACATATACATATTGCAGCATAGACATAGAATACACACACACACACACACACATGCACGCACGCACACACACACACACACACACACACACACACACACACACACACACACACACAATTTGCAGTACAGACATACAGACATATGTGTGAGTGTGTGAATGTATGTCTAAGGAAATGCATATGTATGTAAATGTGTGCATATGTATGTATTTGTAGGTATATGTGTGTAGGCATATATCATGCATACATCATATTCCCATTTATATTTTTTATTCTACTTAACACATGATGGATTTTGCGTTCCACTTATTTTGATCAATAAAACTACTTACATATTGAATTATAGAATAACCGGGTAAGTATTCCCAAGATGCTTCTACCCTTAATGTAATCCTTAGGCAGAATCAATATAACAGTATATGAGTGAGTGACATGGCTGATTTTTTTTGGTTTGTTTTTTGTTTTTAAATTATAGGTAAATTCCATGCAACAAACTTCCACGCAGTTTCCTATTTCTTATTTCTTTACTACCCACAAGGGGCTACACACAGAGGGGACAAACAAGGACAGACAAATGTATTAAGTCGATTATATCGACTCCAGTGCATAACTGGTACTTATTTAATCGACCCCGAAAGGATGAAAGGCAAAGTATACCTCAGCGGAATTTGAACGTAAAGACAGACGAAATACCTATTACTTTACTACCCACAAAGGGCTAAACACAGAGAGGACAAACAAGGACAGACAAACGGTTTAAGTCAATTATATCGACTCCAGTGTGTAACTGGTATTTATTTAATCGACTCCGGAAAGATGAAAAGCAAAGTCGACCTCAGCGGAATTTGAACTCAGAACGTAGCGGCAGACAAAATACTGCTAAGCATTTCGCCTGGCGTGTTAACGCTTCTGCCAGCTTGCCACACAGTTTCCCTTCAAATAATTTTGCTCTCAAGGCTTCAATCCAATCGGAGATATGGTAAAAGATACTTGCCCAAATTATGGAGTTGTAGGATTAAACTTTATTATGCTTTAATAATTCAAACATTGAGACAATTATGTCTATTGTTTTCTGTATGAAAAAGATAACCATCCCGTAGAGATAAGGCACAGGCATGGGTATGTGGTTAGGAAGTTCATTTTGCAACCACATGGTTTTGGGTTCAGTCCTACTGCATGGCACTTTGGGCAAGTGTCTTCTATTATAGCCTCAGGCCGACCAAAGCCTTGTGAGTCGATTTGATAGATGGAAACCTGTCGTGTATATATGTGTGTGTGTGTATTTGTGTCTTTGTGTTTGTGTCTGTTTCCTCATCACCGCTTGATAACCGGTGTTTGT
Source organism: Octopus sinensis (assembly GCF_006345805.1). Classification (NCBI taxonomy): domain Eukaryota; kingdom Metazoa; phylum Mollusca; class Cephalopoda; order Octopoda; family Octopodidae; genus Octopus; species Octopus sinensis. The sequence continues at coordinate 56,979,916 of NC_042999.1, read as the reverse complement.
GTACTTATGTAACTTAGCTGTTCAGCAAAAGAGAATGATAGAATAAGTACTAGGCTTTAAAAAAATAAGTCCTGGGGTTGATTTGTGTGACCAAAACCCTTGAAGGTGGTGCTTCAGCATGGCCACAGTCAAATGACTGAAACAAGCAAAAAAAACAAGTAACAAAATATACTTCATCTGCTCAGTTTTACTCATAATGAAATTATGATAGAAGACACTTGACCAAGTGTTGCAAAGCAGAACCTGGCCTCAAACCTTCATGATTGCAAAGTGAATTTCTTTACCACATTTCCCCTTCCTTGTCTCCACATAGCCCCTTCCTTGTCTCCACATAGCCCCTTCCTTGTTTCCGTACAGCCCCTTTCATTCATCCAGAGATTTTTTTTTTTTATCAAATTCATTGGCTACCATCTTTGAAAGAAATGGAACTTCAATTTGTTGTATCTATCATATTGTTATTTCCCTGCTATTCTGACATTCTTTTATTTATGCATTCATTCAAAAGAATTCTGGAAGCAATAAGCCAAAAAAATGCCAAAAAAAAAAATAGAACTACAAGAAAAAAAAGAAAAAAATTGAAAAATGACATTAGGAGGAATTAGGAATCACAAACCTTCACTTATTCAACTCGCAACGTACCACAACTATAACAACAGCATAAAAATATCGGTAACTTTACAGAATAAACAGACAGTCTTCTGATATTCAAATTTTGACAAATATGTAGCAAATATTTTTACATAAACAGGATGGAATGGTGTTTACAACGTAAATAGTGAAAATGGAATGAAGAAACAATGGAGAAGAATGAAGAATAATAACTACAAATGCAACAATGGAACAATAATTATAGTGCTGATAATACAATAATGGTGGTACTACAACTACTACTACTGCTGCTGCTGCTGCAGCTGATGATGATGAGGATGATGATGGTGATGATAACTGGAAATAGAAACAATACCATTAAACAATAGGTGCCTTGGCAATGATAGAAAAAATGCAGACTAATTTATTTGTATATATAAAAACTCAAACCTCAGGACTTAGGGAAACACACACCCCCACACACACACACACACATGCATCATACAAAGATATAACAGCCAGGATTTGTCCATACTTTATAGAGAATATAGTCTTGGTACAATAGAAAACATAAACAAAACAAAACACTATATATAGGCATTCTGTTTGGTTAAGCAGTCAAAGAACTTAATAATAATAATAATTAATAATAATAATAATAATCCTTTCTACTGGAGGCACAAGGCCTCAGATTTGGTGGGAGGGGACTGGTTGATAACACCAATCCCAGTGTTTCACTGGTATTTAATTTATTGACCCCGAAAGGAAGAAAGGCAAAGGTGACTTCGGCAAAGTTTGAACTCAGAACATAAATGCAGACAAAATACCATAAAGCATTTTGCCCGATGTGCCACCTTAATAATAATAATAATGGTTTCAAATTTTGCCACAAGGGTAGCTTTTGGGGGAAGGTGATGAGTCTGTTACATCAACTCCAGCATTCAATTGGTTCTTAATTTGTCAACCCCAAAAGAATGAAAGGCAAAGTTGACGTCAGTGGAATTTGAACTCAGAATATAGCGATGGACAAAATGCCGCTAAACATTTCATCCAGTGTGCAAATGATTCTGCCAGCTCACTGCCCTGTTAATAATAATAGTAATCCTTTCCACTATAGGCACAAGGCCTGAAATTTTGAAGGAGGGGGCCAGTCAATTAGATCGACTCCAGTACTCAACTGGTGTTTATTTTATTGACCGAGAAAGGAGGGAAGGTAAAGTCAACCTCAGCAGCATTTGAACTCAGAACATGAGGATGGATGAAATATTGCTAAGCATTTCACCTGGCATGCTAACGATTCTGCCAGTTTGATGCCTTAATAATAATAATATAATAATCCTTTCTACTGGAGGCACAAGGCCTCAGATTTGGTGGGAGGGGACTGGTTGATAACACCAATCCCAGTGTTTCACTGGTATTTAATTTATTGACCCCGAAAGGAAGAAAGGCAAAGGTGACTTCGGCAAAGTTTGAACTCAGAACATAAATGCAGACAAAATACCATAAAGCATTTTGCCCGATGTGCCACCTTAATAATAATAATAATGGTTTCAAATTTTGCCACAAGGGTAGCTTTTGGGGGAAGGTGATGAGTCTGTTACATCAACTCCAGCATTCAATTGGTTCTTAATTTGTCAACCCCAAAAGAATGAAAGGCAAAGTTGACGTCAGTGGAATTTGAACTCAGAATATAGCGATGGACAAAATGCCGCTAAACATTTCATCCAGTGTGCAAATGATTCTGCCAGCTCACTGCCCTGTTAATAATAATAGTAATCCTTTCCACTATAGGCACAAGGCCTGAAATTTTGAAGGAGGGGGCCAGTCAATTAGATCGACTCCAGTACTCAACTGGTGTTTATTTTATTGACCGAGAAAGGAGGGAAGGTAAAGTCAACCTCAGCAGCATTTGAACTCAGAACATGAGGATGGATGAAATATTGCTAAGCATTTCACCTGGCATGCTAACGATTCTGCCAGTTTGATGCCTTAATAATAATAATAATAATAATAATAATAATAATCATCATCATCATCGTTTAACGTCCGCTTTCCATTCTAGCATGGGTTGGACGATTTTGACTGAGGGCTGGCAAACCAGATGGATGCACCAGGCTCCAGTCTTGGTCTGGCAGAGTTTCTACATCTGGATGCCCTTCCTAATGCCAACCACTCCGAGAGTGTAGTGAGTGCTTTTTATGTGCCATCGGCATGGGGTCCACTCAGGTGGTACTAGCAATGACCTCGCTCAAATTTTTTTACAAGTGCCAGTGAAGTGACGTTGGTAACGATCACGCTCGAATGGTGCTCTTTAACGTGCCATGGTTAAGCAGTCAAAGAACTTAATAATAATAATAATTAATAATAATAATAATAATCCTTTCTACTGGAGGCACAAGGCCTCAGATTTGGTGGGAGGGGACTGGTTGATAACACCAATCCCAGTGTTTCACTGGTATTTAATTTATTGACCCCGAAAGGAAGAAAGGCAAAGGTGACTTCGGCAAAGTTTGAACTCAGAACATAAATGCAGACAAAATACCATAAAGCATTTTGCCCGATGTGCCACCTTAATAATAATAATAATGGTTTCAAATTTTGCCACAAGGGTAGCTTTTGGGGGAAGGTGATGAGTCTGTTACATCAACTCCAGCATTCAATTGGTTCTTAATTTGTCAACCCCAAAAGAATGAAAGGCAAAGTTGACGTCAGTGGAATTTGAACTCAGAATATAGCGATGGACAAAATGCCGCTAAACATTTCATCCAGTGTGCAAATGATTCTGCCAGCTCACTGCCCTGTTAATAATAATAGTAATCCTTTCCACTATAGGCACAAGGCCTGAAATTTTGAAGGAGGGGGCCAGTCAATTAGATCGACTCCAGTACTCAACTGGTGTTTATTTTATTGACCGAGAAAGGAGGGAAGGTAAAGTCAACCTCAGCAGCATTTGAACTCAGAACATGAGGATGGATGAAATATTGCTAAGCATTTCACCTGGCATGCTAATGATTCTGCCAGTTTGATGCCTTAATAATAATAATAATAATAATAATAATAATCATCATCATCATCGTTTAACGTCCGCTTTCCATTCTAGCATGGGTTGGACGATTTTGACTGAGGGCTGGCAAACCAGATGGATGCACCAGGCTCCAGTCTTGGTCTGGCAGAGTTTCTACATCTGGATGCCCTTCCTAATGCCAACCACTCCGAGAGTGTAGTGAGTGCTTTTTATGTGCCATCGGCATGGGGTCCACTCAGGTGGTACTAGCAATGACCTCGCTCAAATTTTTTTACAAGTGCCAGTGAAGTGACGTTGGTAACGATCACGCTCGAATGGTGCTCTTTAACGTGCCATGGGTATGGCAGCTGCTCTGGCAATGATCACGCTCTTGGCACCCTACTAGCACAGACATAAGTGCCAGTAAGGCGATGCTGGTAACAACCATACTCGAATAGCCACTCTGTCAACAATCACACTCGTATGGTGCTCTTTGCACCCCGCTAGCACAGATGCCAGTCATCGAATTGATTTTGATTTTGATATTGATTTCACTTGCCTCAACAGGTCTTCGCAAACAGAGTTTAGTGACCAAAGAAGGAAAAAGTATGCATAAGCGGGCTGGTTATGCTCCTGGCATAGGCCAAGGGTTATGGTCACATCTGGCTTGCCGGGTCTTCTCAAGCACAGTATATTTCCAAAAGTCTCAGTCGCTAGTCATTTTCTTGGTGAGGCCTAATGTTCGAAGGTCGTGTTTCACCACTTTATCCCAGGTCTTCCTGGGTCTACCTCTTCCACAGGTTCCCTCAACTGCTAGGGTGTGGCACTTTTTCACACTGCTATCCTCATCCGTTCTCGCCACATGAACATACCAGCGCATTCATCTCTCTTGCACACCACATCTAATGCTTCTTAGGTCCAACTTTTCTCTCAAGGTACTTACACTCTGTTGAGTATGCACACTGACATTACACATCCATCAGATTATACTGGCTTCATTCCTTGTGAGCTTATGCATATCCTCAGCAGTCACAGCCCATGTTTCACTGCCATGTAGCATGGCTATTTGTACACATGCATCATACAGTCTGCCTTTTACTCTGAGCGAGAGGCCCTTTGTCACCAGCAGAGGTAAGAGCTCTCTGAACTTTGCCCAAGCTATTCTTATTCTAGCAGCTACACTTTCAGTGCACCCTCCTCCACTACTGACTTGGTCACCTAGATAACGGAAGCTATCAACTACTTCTGGTTTTCTCCCTGGAATGTGGCGGAAGTTGGTCTCTGCATATTTTCAGTGTTTATCGCTCCCAAGCATCTGCCACATACAAAATCTATCTTCCCAGTTAGCATTCCTTTGATATTACTGCACCTCTTATGTGTTCATAGTTTACACTGGGTACATCTTATAGAGTTTCTACCCATGCCTCTACTACAGATCGAGCAGGGCCATCTACCTGAAGACATTTGTGGTTTGCCTGCCTTCCTACTTATTAGGACTTTGGTTTTAGCTAGGTTGATTCTAAGGCCCTTCGATTCTAATCCTTGTTTCCACACTTGAAACTTCTCCTCTAGTTCTGATAGTGACTCAGCAATTAGAGCAAGGTCGTCAGCATAGAGGAGCTCCCAGGAGCATCCTGTCTTGAGTTCCTCCGTTATTGCCTGGAGGACTATGATAACTATGAGAGGGCTGAGGACTGAACCCTGGTGGACCCCAACCTCTACCTTGAATTCTTCAGTGTACTCATTGCCAACCTTTACCTTACTTACAGTGTCTCTGTACATGGCTTGCACAGCTCTCACTAACCATTCATCTATCCCTAGTTTCCTCATTGACCACCAGATAAGGGATCGGGGGACCCTGTCAAAGGCTTTCTCCATGTCAACGAAAGCCAGGTACAGGGGCTTATCTTTGGCTAGGTATTTCTCCTGCAGCTGTCTTACCAGAAATATAGCATCAGTGGTGCTTTTCCCTGGCACGAAACCAAATTGCATCTCATCCAAGTTGACTCTCTCCCTGATCAGTTGGGCTATGATCCTCTCTGTAACCTTCATTACCTGATCCAACAGCTTGATACCTCTGTAATTATTTTGTAGCAGTTGACTATTATGCTGCTACACCAGTCATTGGATATGACTCCTTTGTGTATCACCTGGTTATCTATATGGGTGACTAGGCTATAGCCTACACTGCTAGATATTTTGAGCATCTCTGCAGTAATTCCTGATGGGCCTGGGGCTTTCCATGTCTTCATGCTTCTAATTGCCTTAACTACCAAGGAACTGTCAACTCAGATAGCTGGTCCCTCTGTTGGGTCGACATTTGGCAGACTCTCTTTATCTCAATCATTTTCTTTATTCAGCAACCTTTCATAGTGGCATCGCCAAACCACTCTCTTTGCATCTTCACTTAGCGCAAGTGAACCATCATCCATGCAAACACATTTTTCTCCTACCACATCACGATTCTCTCTTACACACTATCTTGCAACACGAAATACTTCAAGTCTTTTGTCCTCACGACACAGAACATTGGCAAATTTTTTGTTATCTGCTTCCCCTTTGGTTAAATAAACCTGCCTCCTAGCTTCCCTTCTGGCAGTCTGATACTTTTCCCTGCTACCACCGTTCTTCCAGTCCTTCCAAGCCTGTTTCTTTTGTCTAATAGCCCTGTGAACAACATTGTTCCACCACCACGTTATTTTGGGTCTAGAGGGGACTTTGCACTATCCACAGATCTGGTCGGTGGCCCTTAGCAGGTTGTCCCGTAGGAACCTCCAGTTGTCTTCTATCCCATGTGAAGCTATATCCCCTTCTATTTCGTCAAGGCTTCGAGTAATAATAATAATAATAGTAATTATAATAATAATCATAAATGCCCTGATGCAATACCAGGCAGTGGCTCTCATGGCTTCTATCTTAACTCATGTACATGTTTTGTCTTGGTATAAAAGATGGGCTACAACAAATATTCTATTCAATAATGTAAATTTGCTTGTCAGTTGCTTGCCCTTAACCAGTTCAACATGTCCTTTGGTGGCTGATGTTATGTGCATCTCTGATCATGAATAGGAGTAGTTAGGAAGTATCATAGAAGGACTCTGGGATTTTAATAATTCACCCCTGGTTATTTTATTAGTCATCCTTAAACAACCATTATTCAGAAATTTTTGAGTTGCATGTGTTACTCGACCGGAAGAAAATTCTAAATGGACCCCACATGCAAGATCATACACTGTCTATCTTGATATAAGGTCACCATGTCATGCACATATGGTTGGGATACATGTGCCTGTTGTATTCTTACCAGAGAGGTAATCATGATGGGTACATTGGGCTTAATATAATTGTATCCCAGCATCACTTTAATGGTATGTGCTGCTCCTTCACTCAATAATAATAATAATAATCCTTTCAACTATAGATACAAGACCTGAAATTTTGCGAGAGGCAGCTAGTCAATTTTATCGATCCCAGTACTTATTTTATCTGGTACTTATTTTATCAACCCTGAAATGATGAAAGGCAAAGTTGACCTCAGTGGAATTTGAACTCAGAGCATAGCGATGGACAAAATGCCACTAAGCATTTCGCCTGACATGCTAACAATTCTGCCAGCTTACTGCACACTCAACAACAACAACAACAAAAACAATAATAATAATAATAATAATAATAATAACAACAACAATAAAAATGATGATAATGAACATTTTCTTATTTCTTTATTACCCACAAGGGGCTAAATATAGAGGGGACAAACAAGGACAGACAAAGGGATTAAGTCAATTAGATCGACCCCAGTGTGTAACTGGTACTTAATTTACGACCCCGAGAGGATGAAAGACAAAGTCGACCTCGGCAGAATTTGAACTCAGAGCATAACGGCAGATGAAATACTGCTAAGCATTTCGTCCGGCCTGCTAACATTTCTGCCAGCTCACTGCCTTGATAATGAACATTTTCTAGCATAAGTAGGTACAAAGTTACAAATTTTGGGATAGGTATAATTAGTTATCTCAAACTCAGTACTTGTAGTGCCTTCTACCCCTCTCAGAAGCTCTGAGTGATTTGGTTGGAGGGAGACAGAAAAGAAAGCAGTTTTCCTCCAACTGGAGACCCACCCCAAATGCTCATAGCTGTGTGGACTCTACTAAATTACCCAAAGTTCATATGACATTAACTCTTTAGCATTAAGATTATTCTGTCAAATGTAATTCTTATAAATTCCAATTGTTTTGAATCAATCATGAATTATCTTGTAGCTTCAAGCGTTTGATGATGTAAGTGCTTATTTTTAGAATGTCATTGTAGGTTAGGTGTGAGGGATCAGATTTGGTCAGCTTGAACATAAAGCAGGAAGAATATTTTGGCCAGATATGGTCAGTTTAAATGCTAGAAGGTTAAATGCAACAGCAGATTAAGTCTATCACCCAGAATGAAAGACAAAGATAGTCCTGGAGTTTTAATATGGAACATAAAGAGACTTCACTAAGCAACACAATGCATTTTGTCTAATGCTCTGCTAATTATACTAAAAACCTATAGTAGCAGTTTGAAGGTTAGTATTGGGTTGTCTGGAAAATTTGTGCCGATTTATAGTAGCTTACCATTCAACTTAATTTAGAACATGGTTGAGTCCATAAAATAGGATTTGACTACACCTCCATTTAGAGCACAGTTTAAGCTATCTTTTCGTGGAGGAAGGTTTATGTTCCTATAACCTGTGTTAATTCTGTAACCCTTTAAAATGGAAGATAAGAAAGTTCATTTTCGGCACTTGATGCTTTCTTTTACCATAAAGGGAAAAATGCCTCACAAGCAACCAAAGAAATATGTGCAGTTTACGGTGATGTTTCTTTAACTGAAAGAATTGTACGGAAGTGGTTCGCGAGGTTCCGAGCTGGAGATTGTAGCCTTATTGATAAAAAGCAATCTGGCAGACCATCCACTACAGATGATGACCAAATCAAGTCATTAATTGAGAATAACCCACATTACACAACCCAAGAATTGGCAGAAAGCCTCAACCTATCAAAATCCATTGTTCATGAGCACCTGGTAAAGCTTGGGTAATGGCAAGTATTTATTGACCTTTTTCTTTCCTTTAAAAATCGGCACGACAACCCAATATATTGCTATTGTTTTATAGAATTAAGAATATAACAAATCTTTCTCTGTATAAGATACTGGTCTTTTACAAGAAGGATTTTTAACATGATTTGGAACCTGTAATGTGAGAGAGGAAATGGAGGAGCTTGTAAGTGCTTGGTCTTCCTGCTGTCAACAGCAGTCAAAAAATTTCCCTTAAACAACACCCTCCTGTCATAAAAAGGGCACATTGAATAAGAGTATACTGTGGCAACCACTCCACAAAAAGAAAAACAAGATGGTGAAGGCCAGAGTGTCTGTAATCAGAGGTGTGTTCAGTCAGAACTAACACAGAATTAAACAACATCAAGCTAACAAAGGAGCCACTATGTGGTTGTTTGGACTGCTAGATATAGCAGCCAAATTTCATTCAAATTGTACACTTGTCTAACTTAAGGACAAGAAACATCTGATAATGTATTCCTACATAGACCTAAAAAGATGGTATGGGTTGACACAGGGGCTTAACAACAATAATTTGAAAACCGATGTTTTTAAGGCACAAAACCAACAATTTTGGCAGAAGGTGCAAGGGAATGACATCAACTAGTGGACGCACGTGGCTCAGTGGTTAGGGTGTTAGACTCATGATCATAAGATGGTGGTTTGGATTCCTGGACAAGGTGACACACTGTGTTCTTCAGCAAAACACTTCATTTCACATCGCTTCAGTCCACTCAGCTGACAATAATAAGTAATCTCGTGAGAGACCAGTGTTCTGTCCAGGTGAGGAATATATATGCTATGAAACTGGGAAACTGGTCCTTATGAGTTGGTATAGCTCAAGAAGGTAACTTTTTTTAATGGTATCACCTCTAGTATTTGACTGGTAGTTTATTTCATTAACTCCTACAAAGATGAAAGCAAAGTTGACTTTGACAGAATTTGAAGTCAGAATCCAAACAGCTAGAAAAAATACCACAAGGCATTTTCTCCAGTGTTATAAAAATTTTGTCAATCCACTGACTTACAACTGTGGCAACAGCCCTGTGAGTGAATTTGTTAGATGGAAACTGGGTAGAAGCTTGTTGTGTATATATATGTGTGTGTATAAGTGTGTGTGTGCTTATGGATGTGTGTCTTTGTGTTTGTTTATGTTCCCACACCCAATGCTTAACAACCAGTATTGGTTTATGTTCCCACACCCAATGCTTAACAACCAGTATCGTGGGGCTTTAGGTGTTTTCGCTCAATAAACACACACATCACCTGGTCTGGGAATCGAAACCGCAATCCTCCGACTGCAAGTCCACTGCCCTAACCATTGGGCCATTGCACCTCCACATAACTTAGTCTTAATGGGGATAAATATTACATCTCAGTATTATTACTGCCTAAATTACTCTTTTACTTGTTTCAGTCATTTGGCTGCAGCCATGCTCGAGTACCGCCTTTAGTCGAGCAAATCGAACCCAGGACTTATTCTTTGTAAGCCTAGTATTTATTCTATCGGTGTCTTTTGCCTAACTGCTAAGTTACGGGGGAAGTAAACACACCAGCATCGGTTGTCAAGCGATGTTGGGGCAAACACAGACACACAAACATATATACACACATACATATATATATATATATATAAGGCAGCTGCAGGAGAAATACCTAGCCAAAGATAAGCCCCTGTACCTGGCTTTCGTTGACATGGAGAAAGCCTTTGATAGGGTCCCCCGATCCCTTATCTGATGGTCAATGAGGAAACTAGGGATAGATGAATGGCTGGTGAGGGCTGTGCAAGCCATGTACAGAGATGCCGTAAGTAAGGTTAGGGTTGGCAACATGTACACAGAAGAATTCAAAGTAGAGGTTAGGGTCCACCAGGGTTCAGTACTCAGCCCCATCCTATTTATCATAGTCCTCCAGGCAATTACGGAGGAATTCAAGACAGGTTGCCCCAGGGAGCTCCTCTATGCTGACGACCTTGCTTTAATTGCTGAGTCACTATCAGAACTGGAGGAGAAGTTCCAGGTGTGGAAGGAGGGTTTAGAATCGAGGGGCCTTAGAGTCAACCTAGCTAAAACCAAAGTCCTAATAAGTAGGAAGGTAGACAATCCACAAATGTCTTCAGGAAGATGGCCCTGCTCGATCTGTAGAAAAGGTGTAGGCAGAAAGTCTATAAGATGTACCCATTGTAAGCTATGGACACATAAGAGGTGCAGCAATGTCAAAGGTAGGCTAACTTGGAAGATAGTTTTTGTATGTGGCAGATGCTCGGGAGCATTAACCTCCGAAAAATCTGCAGAAAACAACTTCTGTCACTTTCTAGGGGGAAAAACTAGAAGTAGTTGATAGCTTCCGTTATCTAGGTGACCAAGTCAGTAGTGGGGGTGGGTGCGCTGAAAGTGTAACTGCTAGAATAAGAATAGCCTGCGCAAAGTTTAGGGAGCTCTTACCTCTGCTGGTGACTAAAGGCCTCTCGCTCAGAGTAAAAGGCAGACTGTATGATGCATGTGTACGAACAGCCATGCTACATGGCAGTGAAACACGGGCCGTGATTGCTGAGGACATGCGTAAGCTCATGAGGAATGAAGCCAGTATGCTCCATTGGATGTGTAATGTCAGTGTACATACTCGACAGAGCATTAGTACCTTGAGAGAAATGTTGTACCTAAGAAGCATCAGTTGTGGTGTGCAAGAGAGACGATTGCGCTGGTATGGTCATGTGGAGAGAATGGATGAAGATAGGTGTGTGAGAAAGTGCCAATCCCTAGCAGTTGAGGGAGCCCATGGAAGAGGTAGATCCAGGAAAACCTGGGACGAAGTGGTGAAGCACAACCTTCGAACTTTAGGCCTCACTGAGGAAATGACCAGCGACCGAGACCTTTGGAAATATGCTGTACGTGAGAAGACCAGGCAGGACAAGTGAGCCCAGCCCACTTATGCATGCCTTTACTCCCTTGGACACAAAGACCTGTTGAGGCAAGCGAAGTCGATATAGAACCTCATCCGACGACAGGCACCCATGCCAACCCCCTTTGCTTGCAAAGACATGTTGGGGCAAGCGAAATCGGAATCGAATTGAACCAGCCAGGACCCCTGGTCTGGTGGTACGTAAAAAGCACTATCCAACTCGTGGCCGATGCCAGCGCCACCTCGACTGGCTTCCGTGCCGGTGGCACGTAAAATATACCAATCCGACCGTGGCCGTTGCCAGCCTCGCCTGGCACCTGTGCAGGTGACATGTAAAAAGCACCCACTACACTCACGGAGTGGTTGGCGTTAGGAAGGGCATCCAGCTGTAGAAACATTGCCAGATAAGACTGGAGCCTGGTGCAGCCTTCTGGCTTCCCAGATCCCCGGTCGAACCGTCCAACCCATGCTAGCATGGAGAATGGACGTTAAACGATGATGATGATGATGATGATGATATATATATATATACATATTTACAACGGGTTTCTTTCAGTTTCCGTCTACCAAATCCACTCACAAGGCTTTGGTCAGCCCAAGGCTATAGTAGAAGACATTTGCCCAAGGTGCCACGCAGTGGGACTGAACCCAGAACCATGTGGTTGGTAAGCAAGCTACTTACCACACAGCCACTCCCACGCCTAATAAATATGTTTGATTGTCTGAAACACCTTTGATTATAAGTCTGCTTGGTCAGGATTATCCCGGGGTTAAACAACAATAAAAATCCTCACTGTAAATAGTTCATCTGGGTGGAAGGACAAAAAGAGAGTGGTGATGTGAAGAGGGGGAGAAGCCTTTTGTTAGCAAACGTTTTCCACTTTGTTCATCTCCTAACATCTTTAGTACTGATTATATTCTCGGGCATTACTAATTATGTCTCTACAACACTAATTACATGTCACTGAAGCACTAATTGTATGTCATTACAATTTAATTATAAGACCTTGT
>NC_042999.1:56947321-56962321 GCF_006345805.1 Octopus sinensis | reverse complement strand
AGGTGCACCACAACTTGTCAAAAGTGCATATAAAGCATATGCAGTAATGTACAAATGTCTGGAAAGTGAACAGTGTATGAGTCAGATACATGCTTGCGTGTGTATGGAAGGGAGAAAATCAGGTGTAGTGTTGGCAAATCTCAAGAAGCATGGAAGTTTTCAAGGATGCAGTGCTTTAACAACTAACAACTGATGCCGGCAGTTTGTTCCATACTTCAGCAACTCTTAGCGTGAAAGAATGTTTCCGAAAGTCAAAGGAGCTGTGCTGTTTTCTGACTTTTCTGTCCATGGGTATTAGACAGATGGAGTTTGAAAAGGTGCTCAGAGTTATTGTTAATAAGATGGTTATTCTCAACTAGTTTTCTCAACACACTGTATATCCCATAATTCTTTTATTGTACTAGATACTGTTGGTGAGCAAAGAATATCTTGCTTTCTTTAGTCCATGTCCAAAAGTTTTTGAGAATGAATTGCATTGATATTTCATTTCTGTACCAAATTCACCTGTATTAATGTTTAAGGTGGATGCCAGCATGCTTGATTTAATGAGCCAAGGGACTTTAATTGATTATTACCACACTCTTTAGTAACGGGAGTAATCATTTTCTAAATAATGAATTCTAGCTACAATAAACAGGGAAGACAAACCCAAAATGTTAATTAATTAAAATTAATTATTGAATTCATTGGGGGAGTGAGTTTGATTTTTTGCTGTATAGTGTTCATCCAGCTATTTTACATTCATTCCTCCCATTTTTAATAGGTGGGATGCTTTCTGCCAGAGTTATTGATTTACTATTGGATGGATGCCCCTTCCTGGTGTTCATTTCAAACAGTTTCTACTAGGTCATGTATTTTTGGCATAGTCAACTGCCATACTTAACCGGTACTTATTTTATTAACCTCAAAAGAAAGAATTATAAAACTGACCTTAATAGGATTTTAACTTCTTAATATAAATTATTTCAAAGGTGGCAAGCCAGCAGACTTGTTAGCATGTCAGGAAAAAAGCTTAGTGGCATTTTGTCTGTCTTTATGTTCTGAGTTCAAATTCTTCTGAGGTCAGCTTTGCCTTTTATCCCTTTTGGGGTTGATTAAATAAGTACCAGTTAAACACTAGGGCTTATGTCATTGACTTGTCCCCTCTCCAAAAATCGCTGACCTTATGCCAAAATTTCAAAATCGATATTAACTACTTCATATTTGAAGTAGGAATGAAGCCTGTTTCACCAATACTGACAAACTAAAGCAGACAGTTATTTATGTTGTTCAGGATTACAGAAATGTAGGGTTTGACCTCAAAATGATAGAGGTCTGTAGGATAGTCAAAATATTGAACAAATTCTTATTATGGCATAGTTAAGCACAAGCTTAATATACCACTAAATAAAGAACACTTTACATGGTTGTGGTCATTCAATCTGCTAGAAATAGTAGCCAAATGCCCCTCAAGTCACCCTACCATCTTAAGAAAGGGCACATTCGATAACACAGTCTATTGTTTACAAAAAGATTATTAGCCTGCCCCATTTGAACTGAACAACAACTGTCAATAAATAGCTGTATTTAATAAGCTTAAATACCTTGAAATTTAATAAAATCACACAAGTGGTCTATTGTTGTTATGAATCTGGTCAGTAAAGTTTGAACAGTTTCACTGTGTTGCAACAACAAATATTTGTCAGACTGGTCAGTCAGCTTAAGTAAGAAATGCTAATAGAAGAGATGAACACTGGGTAATGTTCTCAATGGTTTGTACAATGAGTTCATTTTTAATAATAGAAATAGTAATAAAAATCCTTTCTAATATAGGCACAAGGCAAGGAATTTTGGGGGAGGGGGCTAGTTGATTACATCAACCCCAGTGCTTAACTGGTACTTATTTATTGACCCCAAAAGGATAAAAGGCAAATTTGACCTCAATGATATTTGAACTCAGAACTAATGACATGAATGACACTAAGCATTTTTACCAGCATGCTAACAATTCAGCCAGCTCATTGCTTTAATAATAATAATAATAAGAAGAAGAAGAAGAAGAATTAATTTTATTATTATTATTATTTCAAATTTTGGCACAAGGCCAGCAATTTCAGGGAAAGGGTTAAGTCAATTACATCAACCCCAGAGTTCAATTAGTACTTATTTTATTGACCCTAAAAGAGACGAATGGCAAAGTCAACCCTGGCAGAATTTGAACTCCGAATGTAAAGGAGTAAACACAGAGATGTCACTCAGCACACTGCCCCATGAAGGTAACTGCTAGCTCTCACTGTGCATGTAACCATGTGCCGTCATCTGTTGGTGCACTACAGAACTAATCTGGGAACTTTTTGATACTACCTCATATAAGCAATTTCTTGCATATAAATTTTAGCAGCAAAATCTTTTTGATTTAACACCTTAACCACTGGGCCATGCACCTACTACCATTTGGTGTTATTAACCTACTCTGTTGGTGTCTAGTAAACAGGGGATTGGCTGGCCTTCAGTATTTTGTTGATATGCCATACAACACCAGTGATTGTTGGCTTCCAGTATTACTATCATATATAAAGGTGGTGAGCTGGCAGAATCGTTAACATGCCAGGCAAAATGCTTAGCGGCATTTCGTCCATCTTTACATTCTGAGTTCAAATGCTGCCGAGGCTGACTTTGCCTTTCATCCTTTCAGGGTCAGTAAATCATCATCATCATCGTTTAACGTCTGCTTTCCATGCTAGCATGGGTTGGACGATTTGACTGAGGACTGGCAAACCAGATGGCTGCACCAGGCTTCAATCTTGATCTGGCAGAGTTTCTACAGCTGGATGCCCTTCCTAATGCCAACCACTCTGAGAGTGTAGTGGGTGCTTTTACGTGCAACTGGCATGAGGGCCAGTCAGACGGTACTGGCAACGGCCACGCTCAAATGGTGTTCTTTATGTGCCACCTGCACAGGAGCCAGTCCAGTGGCACTGGCAACGACCTCGCTCGAATGTTTTTTCACATGCCACCGGCACAAGTGCCAGTAAGGCGACGCTGGTAACGATCCGACACTGGTTGTACCAATTGAGCACTAGAGTCAATGTAATCAATTTATTCCATCCCCTGAAATTGCTGGCCTTGTACCAAAATCTGAAATCAATATCATATACCAAGGCAGTGAGCTGGCGGAATCATTAATCATTAATATGCCAGACAAAATGCTTAACAATGTTTTATTCATCTTTACATTTTTTAATTCAAATGTTGCCAGGGTCAACTTTGCCTTTTCTCCTTTCTTATTTCTTCGCTACCCACAAGGGGCTACACACAGAGGGGACAAACAAGGACAGATAAAGGTATTAAGTCGATTACATCGACCCCAGTGTGTAACTGATACTTTATTTATCGACCCCGAAAGGATGAAAGGCAAAGTCGACCTCGGCGGGATTTGAACTCAGAACATAACAGCAGACAAAATACCGCTTAGCATTTCCCCCGGCGTGCTAACGTTTCTGCCAGAATACCAGCTGAATCCTGAGATCAATGTAATTGACTAGGCCCCCTCCCCTAAATTTCTGGCCTTGTGCCAAAGTTTAAGACCAATATTATTATCATATGTCAGCCATTTTTCAACTACAATCATCGACCATTATACCACTTCAGACATTACTATACCACCACAGTCACTCCCACATCACTACGTTGCAATACAGTTACCTGCACATTGCTGTGGTCACCACTACATCAATGCAGCCACTGCCATGCTACATCACAACCAATCCCAGTAACACCTGTAAAATCACCACCACACTGTTATAGGCTACCATCCTACCACTGCAAAAACCACAACATTTCAGCAACCATCACCATATCATTGCAACCAGCCCCGACCATATTATTACAGTTACACCACAGTCAGTACCACAGCCATCACGACAACCCTACATTATCGCTGCAGTTACTAGTACTGCCACCACACCATCACTACAGCTACTATTTCACTACTATAGTCCTTACTATATCATTACAGTTAGCCACAACCAACACTACCTACTTAAATCAGTTTGTAAATAAATAAGATCAGGGGATGTTCACTGTGTTGTACATTGCACAGCACAACACTACTGAGGTCATAAGATGTCTAGTGCTGCACAGCGCCAGTGACTCACAGCTCTTTGGCTGAGAAGGACCACACTTTATCTACTCAGCCTTGGCCACACCTCAAGTGGATGATAGTTTAAATATCAACCAGTTACCAAGGCAACTCTATCTACCAGCATACCAAATAGTTGCTGTAACTTCAGGTTGGGCAAATGACTAGCTCAAATGTCAGTTAATTATGTTGACTGAATATTATAGTTGTTCAGTCTATTAGTTGCTACCACCACTACCACAACGTATATCACCTACACACCATCCATTAAATAACTCCTTTTCTTTCAACAGAAAAATTTATAAACCATGAACAATGAAATTTTCGAAAATATAACCAGCATTTTTTGCTTTCTTTTCCCCATATTGCTTTTTAACATAAGACCAGTATTTTTTTGTTTTGTTTTGGGGGGTTTTTGGGTTTTGTTTTAACCATATTGTCATAGTTTTCTCAAATAATACAATGAAATAAATGATGTGTTTGCTAAAGCTGAAATGAAAAACAAAAATAGGTTCCAATTGGCTGAAAACAGTCTATTGAGGTATTAGTGTGTGGATAATTTATGTTCATTGCCCAGTTGTCTCATTATTTCTACAACCAAACTGTCTAGGTGAGAAATAAAATTCCCTAAGGGATTTTTGTTTTTTGGGTTTTTTTATGATAGGTTCAGGCTTGGCTGAGCAGTTGAGAAGTTTGTTTCCCAACCTCATGGTTTCAAGTTCTGTCCTCCTGTTTTGCACCTTGGGGGAGTTTCTTCTACTCTTGTCCCAGACTATCCAAAGTCTTGTGAGTGAAGTTGGTAGTCAGAAACTCAAAGAAGCCCACCATGGGAGGGGATACCCAAAAGAAACCAGAATTTTGCAATATAATTTTATTCACTTAGTGTTTACATTTTTATTACCTTCAAAGTATTCTTCATTTGAAGCACTGCATCAGTCCAGATGTGTTTCCTGCCCTTCAACAAAGTTCTGGAACTCTTGTGAATTGATACTTACTTTTGCATCAATGAAACAAACCAGCATCGTCTTGACATTGGACTTCACTTGACATGCTTTTTTGGGGCATAGTGACATTGAATACTTCCATTGACTTGACAGCTGCTTTATTTCAGGGTCGTAACCATGACACCGGCTTTCATCATCAGTGATGACCTTTGAAAAAATGTTTGGATCAACTTCCAACTGTTCTTTCAGTTCATGACACACATTCAGTTGTGACAGCTTTTGATTTTTCATAAGTAAACGAGGCACAAACTTTATTACAACTCTTTTCGTTCACAATTTCTTGCTCATCATCGTCATTTAACATCTGCTTTCCATGCTGGTATGGTTTAGATGGTTTGACACTGGACCCGGTAAGCTGGAGAGCTGCCCCAGGTTCAAGTCTGTTTCGGCATGGTTTCTATGGTTGGGTGTCCTTCTTAACATCAACCACTCCGAAAGTGTAATGGGGGCTTTTTATGTGCCATAAGCATGGGCACCATTTACACGACACCAGTAACAGCCATGAATAAGATTCCACATGTGCCATTTACATGATACTGGCAATGGTCACAGCTATGCTTTCACTTAGCTTTACAGGTCTCAGTCACTTGCCATTGCCTCCACAATACCCCACAGTCAAAGGTCATGCTTCCCCACTTTGTCCTTCACTTCCATGAGGAACATTTAAATTCTTATTTCTTTACTGCCCACAAGGGGCTACACACAGAGGGGACAAACATGGACAGACAAACGGATTAAGTCAATTACATTGACCCAGTGCGTAACTGGTACTTAGTTAATTGACCCCGAAAGGATGAAAGGCAAAGTCGACCTCAGCGGAATTTGAACTCAGAACGTAGCGGCAGACGAAATACCGCTAAGCATTTCGCCCGGTGTGCTAATGTTTCTGCCAGCTCGTCGCCCTTGGACCATTTAAATTCTATGCGTCAATTATTTTGCTAAATTTCACAAAATAGAATAAATTTCATATTGGAGAGGAGCTCTACTTAAAATGTCAGAATTCTCTTTTCTTCCATTTATTCCATTGAACTATATTTACCTAACTTTTGCTCAGACGACTTTGAATCTCTTTGGATCAGAATCTTTTTACCTGGCTAATTTAATTAAGCTGCAATCAGTAAGTTTGATCAAGCAAATATTGTGGCCAACTACATCCGACATTTATAACAAAAGATGTATGAGCGTAATAAATTTGATGCGGATGAAAGAACTGCCTCTCGAGTTCACCTACAATTTCGAATATTCCGTACTTTCACTGAATAGCCATACCTCACTTTTCAAGTTCAGTTAGTCGTTATTGTCGCTGTCATCATCATCATCATCACAATCTTCATCATCATTTTACATCTGCTTTATATGCTGACATATGTTCGATGTGTTGCTGCGATGTGTTCGATGTGTTGCTGACATGGGATTGATGAGTGATATGTAGAGGACCACATACCACTCAGAGTGTTTCGTTTTTGGTTTGGTTTTTGCAGATGAATGCCTTCTTATATCATAACACCAACTACTTCAGAGAGTGAACTGAACGCAGATTTTCATGGCATCGGCCCTAGAGAGATTGTCATGTCTTTGACAAGACTAAAGGAAATAAGTGGGGTCTTTTGATAACCCCCACACATAACAGAGTTCAATATATATAACATATTACCATATGGATTAGAGCTTAATAGTTAAACCATATTATGTATGGGAGTCATCAAAAGTCCCCGCTTCTAATGGTTCCTCACAATGGTGGCGGTGGCAGCGATAATGATGATGATAAAATTTCACTTGCAACATGATCTCTTTCCAACCCACCATGTTTAACAGGCAGGATTTATTTTTGTTGTGAAAACATGAGCAGTTCTTAATTTGTCAACACCCAATTAGAAAACAGCAAGCTGTGCATATTACTCAATGCTCAGTAAGCCTTTGAACATGTAATTGTTTAAGAAAGGCAGTGAGTGGTAGAATCAGTTAAGTCAAAAATTTAATCCTTTAGCATTTACTCTTTTACTCGTTTCAGTCATTTGACTGTGGCCATGCTGGAGCACCACCTTTTAGTAAAAAAAATAGACCCCAGGACTTATTCTTTATAAGCCTAGTACTTATTCTATCGGTCTTTTTTTGCCGAACCGCTAAGTTACAGGGACGTAAGCACACAGGCATCGGTTGTCAAGCGATGTTGGAGGGACAAACACAGACACACAAACATATACACACACATGCACGCACGCACGTACACACACACACACACACACACACACACACAGATACATATATATGATGGGCTTCTTTCAGTTTCTGTCTACCAAATCCACTCACAAGGCTTTGGTTGGTTCTAGGCTATAGTAGAGGACACTTGCCCAAGGTGCTACACAGTGGGACTGAACTCGGAACCATGTGATTGGTAAGCAAGCTACTTACCACACTGCCACTCCTATGCCTATAAACTGATGATATCCGACCCAAATATTCTACTGATTTTATATTCAAACTGGCCTGACCTGACTTCTCACACTTACCCTACAATGTTATCCTAAAAATAAATAATCACATCATTAAAATCTCATAGCTACAAGATGAAGCATGATTAATACAAAACAATGTGAATAAATATGCATTACATTTGACAGAGTGATCCACAAACACGGGATCCCATGCTCTTAATTTGAGGATCCCATCTTCTTATTACCAGAGCTGTGACCTCTCAATGCTGAGAGGTCGTAACTCAACCTGAAGAGTAAAACACCCTGTCAAATAACATCACCCCAGAAATCCTTCAGATGAACCATTTCTGCCACTTTGTGTTCCTGACCACACTTATACAATCATTACCCATCATTAATGAGGAAATGCATGAAAACCAAAATGAAAATACCTAGTTTGGCTTTTTTACCAATATCATTTATTCACTTCCCTTTGAGATTAAGTTATAAAACATTATTGTTGTTATTATTAGAAGGTGGCAAGCTGGTAGAATGGTTAGCGTTGGACAAAATGTTCAATGGCATTTCTTCCAGTTCTTTATATCCTGAGTTCAAATCCCTCCAAAGTCAACTTTGCCTTCAATCCTTTTGGGAGTTGATAAATAATGTATCAGTCAAATACTGGGGTTCATTTAATTGACTAGCCCCCTCTACCAAATTTAAGCTTTGTGCCTAAATCAGAAAGAGTTATTAGGAGGTTGGCAGATAAGCTGACTCATTAAAGTGTCAAACAAAAGGCCTTACATTATTTGTTCAAGTTCTTTACATTCTGAATTCAAATCCTGCTGTGTTCAGCTTCACTTTTCATTCCTTCAAGATCAAAAAAAAAAAGTCCCAGTGAGATACGGAAGTTGGTGATGAAGGCAGTGGCAATGGTGGCAGTATTACCATCACCAGTGTTATTATTGTTAAACCCCAGTTGAACCCTGATCAAGAAGACCTATGATCAAAGTTGTTCCAGTCATGACCATCCAGTTTTTTTTATCTGGACAGTGCATCAGAGAAGGCATGTGGTTTAATGGTTAGGGTATTCAGCTCACGATCTTAAGGTCATGTGTTCGATTCCCAGTGACGTGTTGTGTCCTTAAACAAAACGCTTTATTTGATATTACTCCAGTCCACTCAGCTGACAAAACTGAGCTGTACCTACGATTCAAAGGGCCGGCCTTGTCACATTCTGTGTCATGCTGAATCTCCCTGAGAACTACATTAATCCCTTCCCCAGTGACTTTTCTTTTTTGAGAAAACATTTCAGACATTCTTTATTGCTTTTTTTATAGAATTTTTAATTCTGATTATGGAAATAACTTTTGTTTTTATCTATTTCCAATATTTTGCTTGAAAATTATTTTGAAGATACCATTTTCAGCAAAAACAAGACAACTCGTCTTCCCATATTATTTTATATTTTTTTTATTTATTGCTTTTTTTTTACAACTTTATCATCAAAAAACTAAAGGGGAATTCCACATTTATTTTACTCTTTTTTTTTAAGCATGTCTTCTCAAAAATCTTTTTTTTATATATTTATTTTTCTGAGTGCAACATCTGGGCATAATTTGTAAAAAAAAATACAAAACAGAAAATACCAAGAAATGGCAAAAATTGACATATAAACTTGTCTGTGGACGTTTTTGGATGAGTTTATTCATTGCACTGTGAAAAAGACAAATTGGGTGAAGACGAATTAACTCGTCTTTGCCAGGTAAGGGGTTAAGGATAAGCCACTTGCAAGACAGTTTCATGAGTATGTTGTTCTATCAGTTGGATCAGCTGGAACATTTGCCATCATAACCAACAGATTACCAGTTAGTATCTAAAACTCACATTATTCAATATTCTTCAGCTACTATTTCTAGGGATTCATCAGCTATTATTTCTAGCAGATTGAACATCCACCCGAGGACTCCATTATCAATTTCTCATACAAATATATTTTTTTCTACTCTATGCACAAGGCCTGAAATTTTGGGGGAGGAGGCAGTCGATTAGATCGACCCCAGTACGCAGCTGGTACTTAATTTATCAACCCAAAAAGAATGAAAGGCAAAGTCGACCTCAGAGGAATTTGAACTCAGAACATAAAGACAGACGAAATACCACTAAGCATTTTGCCCCATGTGCTAATGTTTCTGCCAGCTCATCACCTTTCTCATACAAATACATTGTCTTAACTAGGAGACCATACAATTTACATGGTACCCATTGTTTATGCTAAACTATCCCACAGAAAAATGCAGGTATCTTTTCCTAGTATTTTGCCAAATTGACTAAGACAAATTGCATAATGTGCATCTTAGATGCATAGTCCATGCCAACGCCCGCTGTTAAGATTTGTAGAATGGACAAACGGAACATTGTAGAGAAGCATTTCTAGCAGGAAATTAAAAATGAAAGTTATCAGGTTGAACAATTAGATTCTGGCATGGATGATGGGGTTAAGCCAATAATTAAATACATTTTGTACTTTATAGAAATGGTATGCAGAAGAAGGTGGTAGCGGTGGACAGAAGATGGTTATGGGTTGGGTGGTTAGATGAATGATAATGTAGCAGAAAAAATATAAAAATAAAAATAAAAAAATTATAAAAAAGGAAAAAAAATGTGACATTGTTAATATGGTATGTAATCCTATTCTACTTTGCTTCATTCGCCATAGTTCCATCCTCTTCTTCTCAGATTCCTCTTTCACTTGCACACTCACACACAGCCACACAACTGTACAAACACTCACCATTGCTACCACCACATTTACCAGAGATATTCATAAAATAATTACTGTATACAGGAAGAAGCAATAAGACCAAAGAGAAAAAAAAAAATAAATGAAAATTATCAACGTTATTTTATCATCGGCATCATCATCACCACCACCACTACCATCATCACCATCATCATCATCAACAGGAGCAGCAGCATTCTAATCATTGTTGCAATTGTTATTATCTCTATATTTATATTATCTGTATTTTTTTTCTATTATCTGTATTCTTTTTCTATTTTTCTTTTTTTCGTATATAATTATTATTATATGGAGAAATGTGGTGGATTGGCAGAACCAAGAGAGCATTGGAAAAATAAAAAATAAGGATTTGTGCTTTGCGGAATTCTTCTGGTTCTGTATGTTTCAAGTTCAAAATGCTGATGAGCTCGACTTTGCTTTTCACCCCTCTGAATGTAAAAAAAACAATTAAATACAGTGACTGATAGCTTTGACTAACTCCCTCTCCTCAAAACTACCTCCCTTGTGTCTAAATTAAAAAACAATTGTTAGGGTAGTGGATAAACATCATCATTGTTTAACGTCCGCTTTCCATGCTAGCATGGGTTGGACGATTTTGGCTGAGGGCTGGCGAACCAGATGGCTGCACCAGGCCCCAATCTTGAGCTGGCAGAGTTTCTACAGCTGGATGCCCTTCCTAATGCCAACCACTCCGAGAGTGTAGTGGATACTTTTTATGAGCCACCAGCATGGGGGCCAGTCAGGCAATACTAGCAATGACCTCGTTCGAATCTTCTTACACATGCCACCAGTACAGGTGCCAGTAAGGCGATGTTGGTAACGATCACGCTCAAATGGTGCCATTTTACGTGCCACCAAACTAAGGTTTGGTGGAAGATTTTAGTTCAGAACTTTTGAAAACAAGACATTTGTACTATAGAGCCAGAGGCGGTTTCTGCCTGGTTGGTATCAAAAGGGGTAAGATAGTGCAAGATTGGTGGAATCATTGGATTATTTCTTCTGACATTTTATGTTCTGTGTTCAAATCCTGCCAAGCTCAACCTTTGCTTTCATTTTTTTTAGAAGAGGTTAAAAAATACCAGTCATTTACTGGACTTAATAAAATTTGACCATTCCTCTTCTTACAAAAAAAAAAATGTCTGGTTTTGTACCAATATAAGAAATCATTATATGCTTTTGTTTGTTTTTTAGTACTATTATTTTACACAAAGCAAGCATTAATGTTATATAAACTTTCCATTTTCTGTGATCAAAATTCTATTAAATGAAGTTTACTGCATTTGCAATTCTTCTTCTTCTTCTTCTTCTTTCTTTCTTTCTTTCTTTCTTTCTTTTTTTCTTTCTTTCTTACCCCTCCCCCCCTCTCTGATGACAATGGTCCTCATCTTTCAATAATTGATAATGGCAATATTAATCAAATGACATAAGTATATATAATTCTAAATTGACTCGTGGAATCATTGATGGCTGCAAGATTTCTTGGAAGACTGATATTGGATTCCCTGGCTGATTTTTTTTCCGTTTTCTTTTTTTTTCCCCTTTCTTTTTTCATGGTAATCATTATCCTTTGTAACAGAATTTGAGTCTTCAATTCCCCCCCACCACCACCACCACCATCAAAATTTTAAATTCATTTAAATATGTACGTGTGTACATGTTTGACTGTGTGTATGTTTTTTGGCATCTGTGCCTTTCTGTATGTGTGTGATAAACATGTGTGTGGCATTTGTACATGTATGTGCATACATGTGGCATTTGTTTGTGTGAACATATGTGTTCCATATTTCTATTTGTGTAATGGTGAAAAACCACACGATATATGCTAATGAAAATAAAATGAAGCTGTTGTGGTAGGAAAAGAATGTTGTAAAAACTAAGACTAGGAGAGAGAAATTGCTGAAGGCATACAGATACACACATCCATTTTTTCAAGACATACATTATAGTAATTTTTTGAAGACATACAGATACAGCCATTTGTTGAAGGCATATATATACACCAATATTCAAGATAAGCATATCCAATATTTGTGCAAGACTTACGCAAATGTATGCATCATAGCTAAATGGTTAAGAAGTTTGTTTTGCAATCACAAGGTTTCAGGTTCGATCTTACTATGGGTGAGTGCCATTTAGCATATCCTTGAGTTGAGCTGAACCATGTGAGTGAATTCGTGTAGACAGAAACTGTGTGAAATCTCAGTAGATGAATTGTACCTGTAGTTTAAAAATCCAGCTTTCTCACACTGGTTTGCCCAAGAAACGACATTTAATTGTGAAATACTTAACCTCTTGCATGCTAATTCAATGAGCAGATCGTTCAGCATGTTAAACAAATGAATATTCATTGTCATAACTTACAGAAATCCATTTGTATATTTACAACTACTTTTACAATACATTTATACATAAGCATTTGTAGTACATAAGACATACATTCCGTCCTATTCCTTGACCATGTGGTCACTGGGACATCAATAGATGACATCACAACCAGATTTTGCCTCTTCTCTCAGTCTCCTGCTTCCTCTATGAGTCATCAAAATTGAGGCCTATCCAATCTTTGATGCTAACCCAGGCAATGACCAATTTGGTATGGGTTCTGGTCTGGTTGTCATCATCATGAATATATCATGGGCAAGTTAACTTAGTAACACCCATTCCACTTCAGGCTCTTAGCCACAACCATATGCCTTTACCTGAGACGTATCTTAGTCCTGAACACTAAACCATTGACCTGGGCACATTCCTCCACCCTGGCTAGTGACTCTTTGAGAAGCTTTGCCCAGAGTTTTTCAGCTACTGGTGCAGGTGTTAACATCATCCACTCAGTCTAGCTCACCAGCTGAAGTGGGGAAATGGGGTGTGGTGCTGGGAGCTATCAAGTAAGGGACTAGGAGTTGAATGAAGACCAGTGATGCCTTTCCACCTGACCATCTCTGCCATGTACAGCTGCCAGACACCAAAAGTACTACCTCTATTCAAAGACCACTACACTCCAAGGCACATACACAATCAACACTCAGATGCATACACAAACATTTAGAGTACATAAGACATACACACCCAACTGCTTATTCTACATAGGACATTCATAAATAACTATTGGGTTGTCCGGAAAGTTCATGCCGATTTTTAAATGAAAGAAAAAGGTCAATAAATACTTGCCATTACATTTTTAATCAACCAAATATGAACAATTTTGTTGCACAATGCATCTCCATCTTTCCTTTAACTTGAAAATACCCTCTTCCCAGAATTGAGGTGGTTTCATGGCAAAGAATTCATCAAGTTATCTTTTTACGTCATCCAAGGAATTGAAATTTTTACCATTAAGACTATTCTGCATAGATTGAATAAGTGGAAATCCGAAGGAGCAATATCTGGAGGGTGGGGTAACACATCCCAGCCAAGCTGCAGTAATTTTTGTCTGGTTCCCAAAGCATCAAGTGCTGAAAAGGAACTTTCTTATCTTCCATTTTAAAGGGTTACAGAATTAACACAGGTTATAGAAATATAAACCTTCTTCCATGAAAAGATAGCTTAAACTGTGCTCTAAATGGAGATGTAGTCAAATCCTATTTCATGGACTCAACCATGTTCTGAAATAAGTCGAAATGTAAGCTACTATAAATTGGCACAAACTTTCCGGACAACCCAATATTTATGGTACATTGGATATACTTACATAAGCATTTATAGTACATAGAACATGAATAGCCATTATAGTACATGAGATGCTGGTATGGCTATGTGGTTAAGGAGCATAAGTTCAGTTTCACAGCTTGATATCTTGGGCAAATGTCTTCTGCTATAGCTCTGGGCCAACCAAAGCTTTGTGAATGAATTTGGTAGACAGGAACTGAAAAAACCTGGTTATGTACACATAAATATGGATGTGTGTATGAGTGTGTATTTGCGTGTATCCTTGTCTTGATATCATGTGATCGTTGTAAATGAGCTTCACTGTCATACAAGCAGTGTTGTTCATTTCCAGTCTTCCATGAAAACATATTTGGCCATGGGGAAATATTACTTTACTTAGGAACAGGCAAAGGTTGGCAACAGCAAGGGCATCTAGCTGCTGAAAATCTGCTTCAATAAATTCTATCTGACTATCCAAGCATGAAGATTAAATGTTAAATATTAGACATATACACACATCCATTCATAAAAGACATACATACACAACCGTTCATGCATGCATGCATGCATACATACATACATACATACATACATACATACATAAAGACAGACAGACATGAACAAGAAGGGAGATAGCCATACAGATCAGTTATTCTGCTGATGTGAATATCTTTTTGAAAATCAAAGAGAAAGAACTTAACTATAGATAACTGCTCTGAAACTTCCAGTGTCCCTATCCAGGTTTTAAATTCATATTTATACCAATAATAATTGGTACACTTGGTGATAATCTGGATAAGCAAGTTTTTTTTTTTTCAGAAAAAGAAAACAACAAACTAACTCACACATTGCAAATGCAATCTGAAAGTGGAACAGGAAAATTCGCAAAATTTTTCTCAAGTTTAAAATGTGACATTGCTTTTGTTATCTACATTTCAACGATGGAGCTTTGTATTTTTGTTAGGAACCAGCTCCTTCCACAGAGGAATCATCGTTCGTTTAACGTCCGCTTTC
>NC_042999.1:56924821-56942321 GCF_006345805.1 Octopus sinensis | reverse complement strand
AAAATTTCAGGCGTTGTGCCTAGAGTAGGAAAGATAAGGTAACGAGCTGGTAGAATCATTACTGTGCTGGAAATGATGCTTGGTGATTTGAGTTCAAATGCTATCTGAGATGACTCTGCCTTTTCATCTCTTTCTGGGGTCAATAAAATAAGTACCAGTTGAGCACTGGGGTCAATGTAATCAACTTAAACCTTTAGTGTTCAGAATACTCTATCAAATGTAATGCATTTTCACTCAAATTGTTTTGAATTAATCATGCGCTATCCCTTAGCTTTGAGGTTTCAAAGATGTGATTGTTTATTTTTAAAATAACATTGTAGGGTAGGTGTGAGAGGCTAGATATGGCCAGTTTGAATATAGAATATGGAGAATATTTGGGCCGGATATGGCCAGTTTAAACATGAAAGGGTTATCCCCAACCTAATATTAGCACAGTAAGCTGGCAGAACCCAATATTAGCGCAGTAAGCTGGCAGAATTGTTACTGTGTCAGGCAAAACGCTTAGCAGCTTTTCGTCCATTTTCAAGTTCTGACTTAGAATTCTCCCAAGGCCATCTTTAGCTTTCATCCTTTTGTGGTCAATTAAAATAAATACCAGGTGGGCATTGAATCAATGTAATTAACTTACCCCCTCCCTGAAATTGATGATCTTATGCCAAATTTTAAAGTCAATATTAGCACATCAAGCTGACAGAATCGTTACTGTGCCAGGCAAAATGCTTGGCAGCTTTTTGTCCCTCTTCATGTTCTGAGTTTGAATTCCACTGATGTCATCTTTACATTTCATTCTTTTGGGGACAATTAAATTAAATATCAGTTAAACACTGGTACTTATAACCAATACTAGCACAGCGTGTGATATGTGATATGATTATAATAATAATAATAAAACATTGTGTACAGTGCTCAGGTGCACTACAACTCATCTAAAGTGTATGTATAGTACACAGGGTAATGTACAAGCGTCAGGAAAAGAACAGTGCATGAGTCATGACATACACATATGTGTATGAGTATGGAAGGGGGGCAATCAGGTGTAGTTTCGGCGGATTTCGGAAAGCATGAGGGCCTTAAAGGATGCAGTATCATGGCAGTCAACAACTGACGCAGGCAGTTTGTTCCATGCTTCAGCAACTCTGAGCGTGAAAAAATGTTTCCGAAAGTCATGGGAGCTGTGCTGTTTTCTGACTTTGTAGGCATGTCCACGTGTGTTGGACACATGGAGATCAAAAAGGTGTTCAGTGTTGTTGTTGGTGAGGTGGTTGATAACTTTGTGGGTGTTTACCAAGTCCATCGCCAGACGCTGGAGCTTCAGTGAATCCATGCCCAGGGAAACAAGGCATGTTTAATGGAAGGTTATATCATTTGATGACAGCATGTGGTGTATATTGTGGTCACATCATTCGATGGTAAAATATGTAGTTACATTATATAATGTCAACACATGTAGGTTGTGGTTAGACCATGGTAAATCATATTAAACATATGTGATGCATGTAGCTACAATTTGTACCGTTGATGCGGATGTATGTTCTGTATACGCCATTTTTTAACAAAACTTTTGTCACCCTAAGTTTGATTCCTCTTCTCTTTTTGTTTCATTTTTTCAATGTGGTGGTCATGTTGGTCATGCTACTGATGATGATGTTGGTAGTGGGACAGCAGCAGCAGTGGAGGCACAATGGCCCAGTGGTTTAGGGCAGCGGACTCGCGGTCGGAGGATCGCAGTTTCGATTCCCAGACTGAGCGTTGCATGTGTTTATTGAGCAAAAACACCTAAAGCTCCATGAGGCTCTGGCAGGGGGTGGTGGCGACCCCTGTTGTACTCTTTCGCTTCAACTTTCTCTCACTCTTTCTTCCTGTTTCTTGTCCCCGACTTCCTATGCAACCACTGAGCCTGGATGCGCATTCATCCATCCATCGATGCTCTCGCGGTTGGGGGTTGACCTACTTTCTCTTCTGCGGGTCTTACGAATAGCAAAGGACCACGTTTTGGACTTCTCCCATCTTGCGAGCCCTGGGACGAAGACCATTCGCTCAACAGCAACAGCAACCAGCACCACCACGTTTCGGACTTCTCCCACTGGGACGAAAACCGCTTCACTCAACAAACAAACAAACAAACAGCAGCAGCAACAGTAGGGTAGTGGGGGTGGCAGCAGTGGTGACAGTGGTGGCGACAGTGGTTGTGTTTGTTGTTATTTTTGTTGTCATCATTGTTCAGCTCCAAGTCAACCCTGATCAAAGAGACCCATGATTAACAGCGTTCCAGCCATGACCACCACAGACTGCTTCTTTCTTTACTCTGCCCCACCCCACCAGCAGACTAGAACTACTTTATGCAATGTGTCTTCTGTTTTTTCTCTTTACTCTTTTACTTGTTTCAGTCATTTGACTGTGGCCATGCTGGAGCACTGCCTTTAGTCAAGCAAATCGACCCCAGGACTTATTCTTTGTAAGCCTAGTACTTATTCTATCAGTCTCTTTTGTCAAACTGCTAAGTTACGGGGACGAAAACGCACCAGCATCGGTTGTCAAGCAATGTGGGGGGGAGACAAACACAGACAAACACACACACACACTCACACACACACATATATATATATACATATATACGACAGGCTTCTTTCAGTTTCCGCCTACCAAATCCACTCACAAGCCTTTGGTCAGCCCGAGGCTATAGTAGAAGATACTTGCCCAAGCTGCCACACAGTGGGACTGAACCCGGAACCATGTGGTAAGCAAGCTACTTACCACACTCTTATGCTTTGTTGTTAAATACTAGTGCATTATTTGAATAATATTTAGCTGCTATTTCTAGCAGGTCAAATAACTATTTCCACACATCTCCTCATAAACCCAAGATATTTTGGTTTATATCAGCAGTTATATGATGTTTTAGTTCAGGGTGCATCAAGTTTTTATTAGTTTATCTATTTCAGTTAAATAGTGGCGTTTGATCATTCTTCTTTTTTTTTTGTTACTATTCTACTTGGAATTGGTTTCTTAGATGGTTCAGTAACTTAGAAGTCACCATAATTTATTCCTTAGATGTGGCTGTAGATATTTTATTGAAAGTGCATATTTCAGTGTAGGAATTAATGATTTCAGAAATGTTGAGGTCAGTAATTTCGGTTTTTGTTTTCTTTGGAAGATTTGCACCCATGGAGATCTTGTAGCTTCTATGTTTTTATTGTCATTGTTGTAGTATTTGTTGTTGCTGTTGCTTATGCTTGTAGTGATAACAAAAATGGTAGTTTGTTATCTAACTTGTTTCTTTAAACTAGGATTATCAGATAAAAAAAAAGAAAAAAAAAACTCCACTAATAATTGAAAGGACGTTACCATATTTCATATGGTCAAATTGATATTTATAGGATCATATCAAAGACACACACACACACACACACTCACACACACACATATATATATACATATATACGACAGGCTTCTTTCAGTTTCCGCCTACCAAATCCACTCACAAGCCTTTGGTCAGCCCGAGGCTATAGTAGAAGATACTTGCCCAAGCTGCCACACAGTGGGACTGAACCCGGAACCATGTGGTAAGCAAGCTACTTACCACACTCTTATGCTTTGTTGTTAAATACTAGTGCATTATTTGAATAATATTTAGCTGCTATTTCTAGCAGGTCAAATAACTATTTCCACACATCTCCTCATAAACCCAAGATATTTTGGTTTATATCAGCAGTTATATGATGTTTTAGTTCAGGGTGCATCAAGTTTTTATTAGTTTATCTATTTCAGTTAAATAGTGGCGTTTGATCATTCTTCTTTTTTTTTTGTTACTATTCTACTTGGAATTGGTTTCTTAGATGGTTCAGTAACTTAGAAGTCACCATAATTTATTCCTTAGATGTGGCTGTAGATATTTTATTGAAAGTGCATATTTCAGTGTAGGAATTAATGATTTCAGAAATGTTGAGGTCAGTAATTTCGGTTTTTGTTTTCTTTGGAAGATTTGCACCCATGGAGATCTTGTAGCTTCTATGTTTTTATTGTCATTGTTGTAGTATTTGTTGTTGCTGTTGCTTATGCTTGTAGTGATAACAAAAATGGTAGTTTGTTATCTAACTTGTTTCTTTAAACTAGGATTATCAGATAAAAAAAAGAAAAAAAAAACTCCACTAATAATTGAAAGGACGTTACCATATTTCATATGGTCAAATTGATATTTATAGGATCATATCAAAGACACACACACACACACACACACACACACACTTAGAGGAAGTGACTGGTTTAAGATGGTACTTAAATATACATAGGCGCAGGAGTGGCTGTGTGGTAAGTAGCTTGCTTACCAACCACATGGTTCCGGGTTCAGTCCCACTGCCTGGCATCTTGGGCAAGTGTCTTCTGCTATAGCCCCGGGCCGACCAATGCCTTGTGAGTGGATTTGGTAGACGGAAACTGAAAGAAGCCTGTCGTATATATGTATATATATATATGTGTGTGTATGTGTTTGTGTGTCTGTGTTTGTCCCCCTAGCATTGCTTGACAACCAATGCTGGTGTGTTTACGTCCCCGTCACTTAACGGTTTGGCAAAAGAGACCGATAGAATAAGTACTGGGCTTACAAAGAATAAGTCCTGGGGTCGATTTGCTCGACTAAAAGGCGGTGCTCCAGCATGGTCGCACTCAAATGACTGAAACAAGTAAAAGAGTAAAGAGTAAAGAGTAATGGATATTATAAGTTTGGTGATACAAACAGGAAAACAGAAATGAAAACATGAGTATTTTTTTTCTTTTATACTTCACTTGTTTTAGTTTTAAGATTGGCGAGCTGGCAGAAACGTTAGCATGCTGGGCGAAATGCTTAGCAGCATTTCGTCTGCTACATTCTGAGTTCAAATTCTGCTGAGGTCAACTTTGCCTTTCATCCTTTCAGGGTCGATAAATTAAGTACCAGTTATGCACTGGGATTGATGTAATCGAGTTAATCCTTTTGTCTGTCCTTGTTTGTCCCCTCTATGTTTAGACCCTTGTGTGCAATAAAGAAATAAGATTACAATGCAAGTATGTTGAAGCATTGCCTTAAAGGGCTTTGTCAGACAAATTTATTCCAGTACCTTATTTATTTATTTATTTATTTATTTATTTTGTGTTTCTAAACCTGGTACATATTCTATTGGTCCCATCTCGCTCAACTGCTAATTTACCGGGATGTTAACAAACCAACAGCAGATTTCAAGTGGTAGTGGGAGCAAAACAGAAACACTTAGACACACACACATACACACATACGTATGTATGTGTGTGTGTATGTATGCATGTATGTATATATATGTATATGTATATATATATATATATGTATATATATATGTGTGTGTGTATATATACATATATATGCATACATATATATATATGTGTATATATGATTATTATCACCATCATTTAGTATCCATGTTCCATACTGGTATGTGTTGGGCAGTTTGATAGTTTGACAACCACTTTATAGTATATACTGCTTGCTTTTTCATGGCATCAGCACTTGTGAGGTCAGCATGCAACCCGCAAGTCTAAGATCATCTGCTACTGAGTGAGGCTAGAGAAGAGAGACTGGAGACAGCTTTAAAGTAGGGGATGAGAGTTACAGGGTATGAGAAGGAACCAGAAATAGAACAGGATTCTTGTTGTAGAAGAGTTATGTGTCTACGCACATTGTAGAAGAAAGGGTGGGAGCAGCAAGAATGAATTTGGAATGAGATAAAAACAGTGGAAGTGAGTGAGGGCTGAAGAACAGGAAGTGTGGATGGGTGAATGGTGTTTGCAAGAATGTCTGGGAGACTGAAAGATAATTTAGAGATAGGGAAGGGACGAGAGGAAGAATCTGTATATTTATATATAGGCACAACATGTTTATGTGGTAAGAAATTTGCTTCCCAACCACATAGTTCTGGTTTCAGCCCCACCAATTGGCAACTTGGGCAAGTGACTTTTATGATAGCCTCAGGTCAACCAAAGCTTTGTGAGTGGATTTCGTAAATGGAAACTGAAAGAAACTAGTTGTGTGTGTATATATATATATATATATATATATATATATATATGTATATGGCAGAAATGTTAGCATGCCAGGTCAAATGCTTAGTGGTATTTTTTCTGAGTTCAAATTCCACCGAGGTTGACTTTGCCTTTCATCCTTTTGGGCTCGATAAATTAAGTACCACTTGCATACTGGGGCTGATCTAATCAACTAGATCCTTCCCCAAAAATTTCAAACCTTGTTCCTAGAGTAGAAAAGATATATATATATATATATATATATATATATATACACACACACATAAAGTAAAAAGTAAAAGAGTCAAAAGGAAGAGTAAGTACGGTTAGGCAGCATTCTAATCACTACAAATGTTTGGATACATACAGGACCTCGTATATACAGGATTTAAAGTTAAATTTAAATTAAATTATATAACGATTTACCTGTATAAGAAGATCTATATATATCTCCTCAGGTGATACTCAGTTGCTGTCTCCGTAAGTAAATTTAGATTTGTATGCTACAACATCCATGGCTTCTTCAAAACAGAACACACATCAACTGTATATATATCTATATATATATATAGATATATATACAAGAGTTACAGAATGGAGTTTGGGAAATTTGGGAAATCCAGCTGCATATGTTTCATACTGAGTGGAACCTTAGAAATGGTAAACTCCAAGTAAGGTATATACCACCGGCTACTCTTCAGGCCAAGGATATCTTGATTAGATTGAAGGCTACATTGTTGCAAAGAGGTACATGTTGACGCAAAGATTCAGTCAGAATGTGTGATGTATATATGTATATATATAGAATGGGTTTCTGTCAACCAAATCCACTCACAAGGCCTTGGTCGGCTCGAGGCTATAGCAGAAGATACTTGCCCAAGGTGCCATGCAATGGGACTGAACTTGGAACCATGTGGTTGGGAAGTAAGCATCTTACCACACAGCCATTCCTGTGCCTATATATATATTTATATATGTGTGTGTGTATGTGTGGGGGGTGTATATCTTTGTTTCTCACCACCACTTAACAACCAATGCTGGTTTGCTTACATCCTGTAACTTAACCATCAGGCAAAAAAAAAAAAGAGGCTGATAGAATAAGTCCCAGGCTTAGAAAAAACAAACATTGGAGTTGATTTGTTCTATGCACCATCATCATTCTTTTAATCCCACTTCTCAATGATGGCATGGGTTGGAAAGGACATTTTGTGGCAGTATTTAACAGATGTTATCTATCCTTTATTTCACTTCATACCATATATAACAATATGGCATGCTTATTCTTTAACCAGAATCCCTGAAGCAGCAGCAATACATGCTGCCCAAATTTTTGGCACTGTCCGATGAGAGACTTTGGGCTAAAATGCAAGTGTTGACATTCAAGAACTGGCTGGGAGTAAAGAAGTCTGACATGAGCAGTCGTATTTGCTGATTTTGTCTTTGGTTGTGAACAAACCTATTTTCCCTCATAAACAATTTTTAAAAATTGTTTTTTAATAATTCATCTCACTATCAATACAAATGGTTATTTACACACACACACACACACACAGTGTATATATATATATATATATATATATATATATATATCAGTGAGTATATATGCATGTGTTTGTACATGCACTTTGTCTATATATGTGTTCATACACTCTTATATATGTTGCTTTTCACTAGTTCATAAGTGAGACAATAACTGATAGGTGAGGCTACTAACTGGTAAGTTCTTAAACTGGCCTCAAATCACAGTGGTAGGTGAATAAACAAAACATCTTATTGCCTTTCATTCTAAGAGCAACATGTAAACATCAACATCAGCATCAGCATCAGCAGCATCCTCTACTACTGCAGCAGCTGATGATGAGGAGGAGGATGATAACATATTTTTTAAACATTTTAATGGCTTAATTAGAAGAGGTAGGGCACTGCCCACTCTGTTGCAGGCATTTATATATGATCTAAATGCTTGCAGCAGAGTGGGTTATGCTAACAATATCAAAGGCCTAAATATGTATGACTGAGATTATTTTTATCACCCGAAAACAGGAATAGCAGTGCCTTTGACAGCCCCCTGCCCACTTTGTGTTTGCCAAATTTTGCTCACAAGACCTCAGTCAACATGTGTACAAGGTAAAAGAGACTAGCTCAAAGCACCACCTTATGGAACTGATTTTAAAATCTATGTAGCTGTATGATGTAAAAATTATTGTAATTTCCACATGAATACACTGAATTTGAAATTCTTCAATGTAAAGAATAAATTAGAAAGATTGCAACAACAGATACAAATGAATATAGCACTGGACAGCAGGATGTTACATAACTACTTCTTCCTTC
The DNA here is from genome assembly GCF_006345805.1 of Octopus sinensis. Classification (NCBI taxonomy): domain Eukaryota; kingdom Metazoa; phylum Mollusca; class Cephalopoda; order Octopoda; family Octopodidae; genus Octopus; species Octopus sinensis. Next base: position 56,933,960 of record NC_042999.1, on the reverse strand, counting down.
ACACTCAGCAGTTATATTCTAGATAATTCTATGATTGCTGTTTCATTTGTGGAAGGAGAAGGACGGTGGGAGGCAGTGTGGAGAGAAAGAATAATAGAAAAAAAAAGAAAAGAAACAACAGGCAAAAAAACACATTGCTAGTAATTTATTGCTGGTTTTATTCCCAATTCATTTTTTCTCCTCCCTTTGAAATTGCTGCCAAACATTTAGACGCGAGTGTTATATATATATATATATATATATAATATATATATATATGCTTATGTAAGTATGTTTATATATATGTATACATACATGTACACATTTATGTGTGTGTATATGGATGTTTCTTCATATAAATGTACGTACATATATATATGCTTACATAAGTATGTTTATATATATATGTATGCATACATGTACACATATATATATGTGTGTGTATATATGGATGTTTCTTCATATAAATGCATGTACATATATATATGTTATATATATATATATATATTTATATATATATATAATATATATATATATATATATATATATATGCTTATGTAAGTATGTTTATATATATGTATACATACATGTACACATTTATGTGTGTGTATATGGATGTTTCTTCATATAAATGTACGTACATATATATATGCTTACATAAGTATGTTTATATATATGTATGCATACATGTACACATATATATATGTGTGTGTATATATGGATGTTTCTTCATATAAATGCATGTACATATATATATGTTTATATATATATATATATATTTATATATATATATATATATATATATATATGACGGGGTCGGGGGTGTGTGCATGCTTATCGCCAAAAAATGGGTAGATAAGGTAATCGAGATAGTCAGAGTATGTGACAGAATAATTAAGATTAGATTAGTGCTCCATCATAGTTTAGCAACTATTATATCGGCCTATGCCCCTCAGCCAGGGCTACCTGATGGACAGAAAGACTGTTTCTATGACACCCTACTGCAGACCACATCATTGACGAACGACAGGGACCTTCTCTTTGTGGCTGGTGACTTCAATGGGCATGTTGGACGATGTGCTGGGGGCTTCCATGGCGTGCATGGAGGCTACGGTTACGGTTCCCGCAACGAGGAGGGAACCAGGCTGCTGGAGTTCTGCGATGCGAATAGTCTTATGGTTTGCAACACTAACTTCAGGAAACCGACAAGCCACCTGGTCACCTACCGATCGGGCCGGCATACTAGTCAAATCGACTACATCCTTGCCAGAAAAAGGGAAAGATGGCTGCTTATAAATGCCAAAACCTTCCCAGGCGAAGAATGCACCCCACAACATAGACTGGTAGTTAGTGACTTTAGGATCAGGACTAAGAGGGCGACTAGAAGACGACCAACATGGAGAAGAAGGGTCTGGAAGCTTAAAGACCCTGCGAATGGACAGAGATTTAGAGATATGTTATTTGAAGCCTTAGACGAAATGGAAGGGAGTATAGCTACGCATGGGGTAGAAGACAACTGGACGCTTCTGAGGGACAACCTGCTGAAAGCCGCTGACCAGATCTGTGGCTGGTGCAAAGTCCCCTTAAGACCCAAAATAACGTGGTGGTGGAACAATATTGTTGACAGGGCTATTAGACAAAAGAAACAGGCTTGGAAGGCCTGGAAGAACGGTGGTAGCAGGGAAGTGTATCAGACTGCCAGAAGGGAAGCCAGGAGACAGGTCTATCTAGCCAGAGGGGAGGCAGATAAGGAAAAATTTGCCAATGTCCTGCGCCGTGAGGATGAAAGACTTGAGGTATTTCGTGTTGCAAGACAGTGTGTGAGAGAGAACCGTGACGTGGTAGGAGAGAAGTGTGTTCGCAAGGATGACGGTTCACTTGCGCTAAATGAGGATGCAAAGAGAGAGGCTTGGAGATGCCACTATGAAAGGTTGCTGAATGAAGAAAATGAATGGGATAAAGAGAGTCTGCCGAATGTCGACCCAACAGAGGGACCAGCAATCCGAGTTAACAGTTCCTTAGTAGATAAGGCAATTAGAAGCATGAAAACAGGGAAAGCCCCAGGCCCATCAGGAATTACTGCAGAGATGCTCAAAATATCTGGTGGTGTCGGCTATAGCTTAGTCACCCGTATAGTTAACCAGGTGATACACGAGGGAGTCATACCCAATGACTGGTGTAGCAGCATAATAGTCAACTGCTACAAAGGTAAAGGCGACGCCCTAGATACAAATAACTACAGAGGCATCAAGCTGCTGGATCAGGTAATGAAGGTTACGGAGAGGGTTATAGCCCAACTAATTAGAGAGAGTGTTAGCTTAGATGATATGCAGTTTGGGTTCTGATGCTATATTCCTGGTAAGACAGCTGCAGGAGAAATACCTAGCCAAAGACAAGCCCTTGTACCTGGCTTTTGTTGACTTGGAGAAAGCCTTTGACAGGGTCCCCCGATCCCTTATCTGGTGGTCAATGAGGAAACTAGGGATAGATGAATGGTTAGTGAGAGCTGTGCAAGCCATGTACAGAGACGCTGCTAGTAAGGTGAGGGTTGGCAACGAGTACAGTGAAGAATTCCGGGTAGAGGTTGGGGTCCACCAAGGTTCAGTCCTCAGTCCCCTCCTATTTATCATAGTCCTCCAGGCAATAACGGAGGAATTCAAGACAGGATGCCCCTGGGAGCTCCTCTATGCTGACGACCTTGCTCTAATTGCTGAGTCACTATCAGAACTGGAGGAGAAGTTTCAGGTGTGGAAACAAGGATTAGAATCGAAGGGCCTTAGAATCAACCTAGTCAAAACCAAAGTCCTAATAAGTAGGAAGGTGGACCAATCACAAACGACTTCAGGTAGATGGCCCTGCTCGATCTGTAAAAAAGGTGTAGGTAGAAACTCTATAAGGTGCACCAAGTGTAAGCTATGGACACATAAGAGGTGCAGCAATGTCAAAGGAAGGCTAACTAGGAAAATAGTTTTTGTCTGTGGCAGATGCTCAGGAGCAATAAACACTGGAAATGTGCAGAGACCAACTTCTACCACGTTCCAGGGAGACAAACTAGAAGTAGTTGATAGCTTCTGCTACCTAGGAGACCAAGTCAGTAGCGGGGGTGGGTATGCTGAAAGTGTAACTGCTAGAGTAAGAATAGCTTGGGCAAAGTTTAGAGAGCTCTTACCCCTGCTGGTGACAAAAGGCCTCTCGCTCAGAGTAAAAGGCAGACTGTATGATGCATGTGTACGTACAGCCATGCTACATGGTAGTGAAACATGGGCCGTGACTGCTGAGGATATGCGTAAGCTTGCAAGAAATGAAGCCAGTATGCTCCGATGGATGTGTAATGTCAGTGTTCATAATCGTCAGAGTGTAAGTACCTTGAGAGAAAAGTTGACCTAAGAAGCGTCAATTGTGGTGTGCAAGAGAGACGGCTGCGCTGGTATGGTCATGTGACGAGAATGGCTGTAGATAGTTGTGTGCAAAAGTGCTACACCCTAGCAGTTGAGGGAACCTGTGGAAGAGGTAGACCCAGGAAAACCTGGGACGAGGTGGTGAAGCACGACCTTCGAACTTTAGGTCTCACCAAGGAAATGACTAGAGACTGAGACCTATGGAAGTATGCTGTGCGTGAGAAGACCCGGCAAGAGTAGTCAGGCCATAACCCGTGGCCCCTACCTGGGACGTAGTCAGTCCACCTGTGCATACCTTCCTTCTTGTGACACTTGTGAAGACCTGTTGAGGCAAGTGAAAGTGAAAATCAAAATAAAATAGATGATCATCAATGGAATTTGTATCTTTGTTACCAGTGCCGGTGGCACACAAGAAAACCATCCGAACGTGGCCGTAGCCAGTACCGCATCGACTGGCCTCCATGCTGTGGGCACATAGCAAACACCATCCGATCGTGGCCGTTCGCCAGCCTCATCTGGCACCTGTGTCGGTGGCACATAAAGACACCATCCGAAGACCCGGCAAGACTAGTCAGGCCATAACCCGTGGCCCCTACCTGGGACGTAGTCAGTTCACCTGTGCATACCTCCCTTCTTGTGACACTTGTGAAGACCTGTTGAGGCAAGTGAAAATCAAAAAAAAAAAAAAATCAAAAAAATCAAAACAAATCGAAATAGATGAATATCAATGGAATTTGTATCTTTGTGGTACCAGTGCCGGTGGCACACAAGAAAACCATCCCAACGTGGCCGTAGCCAGTACTGCATCGACTGGCCTCCGTGCTGTGGGCACGTAACAAACACCATCCGATCGTGGCCGTTCGCCAGCCTCATCCGCCACCTGTGTCGGTGGCACATAAAAACACCATCCGAAGACCCGGCAAGACTAGGCACCTGTGTCGGTGGCACATATAAACACCATCCGAAGACCCGGCAAGACTAGTCAGGCCATAATCCGTGGCCCCAACCTGGGACGTAGTCAGTCCACCTGTGCATACCTTCCTTCTTGTGACACTTGTGAATACCTTCCTTCTTGTGACACTTGTGAAGACCTTTTGAGGCAAGTGAAAGTGAAAATCAAAATAAAATAGATGAACATCAATGGAATTTGTATCTTTATGGTACCAGTGCCGGTGGCACACAAGAAAACCATCCGAACGTGGCCGTAGCCAGTACCGCATCGACTGGCCTCCGTGCTGTGGGCACGTAACAAACACCATCCGATCATGTCCGTTCGCCAGCCTCATCAGGCACCTGTGTCGGTGGCACATAAAAACACCATCTGAAGACCCGGCAAGACTAGTCAGGCCATAACCCGTGGCCCCTACCTGGGACGTAGTCAGTCCGCCTGTGCATACCTTCCTTCTTGTGACACTTGTGAAGACCTGTTGAGGCAAGTGATCAAATCAAACCAAATCAAAATAGATGAACATCAATGGAATTTGTATCTTTGTGGTACCAGTGCCGGTGGCACACAAGAAAACCATCCGAATGTGGCCGTAGCCAGTACCGCATCGACTGGCCTCCGTGCTGTGGGCACGTAACAAACACCATCCATCTGGCACCTGTGTCGGAGACACATAAAAACATCATCCGAAGACCCGACAAGACTAGTCAGGCCATAACCCGTGGCTCCTACCTGGGACGTTGTCAGTTCACCTGTGCATACCTTCCTTCCTTCTTGTGACACTTGTGAAGACCTGTTGAGGCAAGTGAAAATCAAATCAAATCAAATCAAATCAAATCAAAATAGATGAACATCAATGGAATTTGTATCTTTGTGGTACCAGTGCCGGTGGCACACAAGAAAACCATCCGAACGTGGCCGTAGCCAGTACCGCATCGACTGGCCTCCGTGCTGTGGGCACGTAAGAAACACCATCCGATCGTGGCCGTTCGTCAGCCTCGTCTGGCACCTGTGTCGGTGGCACATAAAAACACCATCCGAGCGTGGCCGTTCGCCAGCCTCGTCTGGCACCTGTGTCGGTGGCACATAAAAACACCATCCGAACGTGGCCGTTCGCCAGCCTCGTCTGGCACCTGTGTCGGTGGCACATAAAATCACCCACTACACTCTCGGAGTGGTTGGCGTTAGGAAGGGCATCCAGCTGTAGAAACACTGCCAGATCTGACTGGTTGGTGCAGCCTTCGGGCTCCCCAGACCCCAGTTGAACCGTCCAACCCATGCTAGCATGGAAAGCGGACGTTAAATGATGATGATGATGATGATGATGAGAGAGAGTGAGTAAGGGACAGATAGATTCATGTATATATATGTATATATGTACTTCTGTGAATGTATGTATATGTACTTATACGTTTATGTATACATATACATGCATAATTTTTGTTAAGTATATGTATTCATGTGTGTATAAAGTAAACTTGACAACTTAAGATCATTATAAAAACTAAATGAAAGCTGATATACTTAATCTTGCCAACTTTTCTCCTCAGTGTATGCATATGTTTTTCGTAATCTATACTTTTCACAACCATTTCTCCCCTGTTACAGTTCTTATACTGTTTACCTTCCTTCCGTTGCTCTATCTTAAACAAATCATACTTAAAAGTCATTAGAGAATACAAGAAACATTTTCTGTAACTAACAATATATATTTAACATATTCTGTTTTCCAAAATCCCTGGAGGTCTTTTACAGGCAATAATCAGAGCTAAAAGCATGTAAAAATTTCAAAATCAAAAATATGTTTAATATATTTCTCCTTAGTCATCATTCATTTTGTTTTATCTCAGATTTTAATGGATCTTTAAGCTGAGTTCACTGCATTGTGTCTGTGGCCAAGATACTTCCCAACAGCCCGGTCTAGCAATTCATAAAGGTATATACTACAGAATTGAAAAGCTCACTGATCTAAGTGGTATTTAGTTCAGTTCTTCTTATGCTCTCAAACACATTGAGCAGCAAGTTGACGCCACTTGTTTCCATTAGCTGCAATTTTTCTCAGCATTTGGCCACAGTATTGGCCTCTTTCATGTGGATTATGAATGTTCTACACCATGTAGATTTTGGTCTTCCTGTCTTTCATTTCCTTTCTGGTGGTGTCCATTTGGAAGCTGTTTTAGAATAGTATTCTTCAGGTAGCTTGAATTATGTGTTCTGCTAGTTTAATATTTATTATGTGATGATTTCACTTCCATGATCTTCAGTTAGCTCTCTTTAAAATGTCTTTCATTGGTTCTGTAGTGTTACCTGTATGTTCTCAAAATCTTTCTCAAACATCTTTGGTGCTCTTCCACATTTTACTGACATAGAGAACTGTTGGTAGAACTATGCTGTTATAGAGTTAGATCTTTGTGTAAAGGCTGATGGTGTTGGTAGACCAGATAACACAAATTCTCTGGAATACTACTGCAGTTTTGCCATTTCAATGGTTTTGATACCAGTTTCAATATCACCATTGTTACTGGCTCTGTAAGTCAATAAATTTTGTTTCTTTGCAGTTCTGTCTTCGTGTGCAACTGTGGGCTTCAACTGCACCAACAATGTAACCCTATTTTATAACAAATGTGATACATGTCAAAAATGATGGGGCTTGAGTGTGGAATACATTATATTTACATGAATCTTGTATAATAGTTTGTAGTTAAATATACAATATCCAACCTTGTTGGCATGAGACATAAAAAGAGGACACCTGAAGAGTGAATGGCAAAAATCAGAGTAATACATAGAATGCTTCAGTTTGGATAATATTCAGCCATGTGGAGGAATTGTCTAAGTTAAAATAGAGGAACAAATTACTGCCAGGTAGTTATTCTTATGCCTACTTTTATATTATAATTTGCATTTTGCAAACAATTGTATTGATGGTCATAGATTCCCAACAGGTTAATCACTAGTTTACACACACACACACACATTCTTAATTATGTCTTTGATACACTGCCAGAGTTAATTTTGATGACATTAAATCAGTGGGACATGTATTGTCAGTGGTAGTGTTTCTACATACTTGTGAACTATATTCTGGGTTTATTTAATAATATATACAAGAGCATTTGTATTTCCAGGACACGCATGTGTGATGATTAAATATAATGTATTTACTCTACAAATAGAAATATTTATGTTGATACTCTGGGGATAAAAAGCAAAGATAATGAATTTACTGATGTGTACATAGCCTGACAATGAACTTAGTGATGATGCATTGACTTGTGATGAAATTACCAGGCGATAAAATTACAATGATGTATTAAGAGAACACCGTTCTAGCTATGTCTAATGTATGATTTATGTATGAACTTATGTATGAACTTAATGCAGAGAAGGATAGGAAATGATTTCATTGGCTGAGTTATGAGGCCCAGTTTGAGTTCAATGCAATTGTGTCTTTACATTGAGCACATACTCTGAATACTGCTTCTGTGATAGGAGCAAATACCACAAAGGTTTAACATGTGACTTTGCAATTCTATAATATAGATCAATGGTTCTCAACCATTTTTTCCTTATGGACCCCATTGATTCCTATTTTACTCAAGTGCAGGGATTCTCAAGGCCATTTGATGTTTAAGAAATCCTATTATATTTTTATGATTATGATTATTATTATTATTATTATTAGGAATTGTACTCTTTTACTCTTTCAGTCATTTGATTGCGGCCAAGCTGGAGCACAACCTTTAGTCAACCAAAAACCCCGGGACTTATTCTTTGTAAACCTAGTATTTATTCTATCAGTCTCTTTTGCCAAACTGCTAAGTTACGGGGACGTAAACACACCAGCATTGATTGTCAAGCAATGGTGGGGGGACAAACACAGACACACAAATGTATACACATCCATACATATATGTATATACATAAATACAACGGGATTCTTTCAGTTTCCATCTACCAAATCCACTCACAAGGCTTTGGTCAGCCCGAGGCTATAGTAGAAGACACTTGCCCAAGGTGCCATGCAGTGGGACTGAACCCGGAACCATGTGGTTGGTAAGCAAGCTACTTACCACACAGCCACTCCTGCGAAATGTTTAAATATTTTGTGTTGTAGAAATATAACCAGTTTATTACACATAAATTTTAACAACAAAATTTTATATGGACCCTGACTGAGAACCACTGATATAGGTCCTTTACCTACTCCTCTAGAGCAAGGGTCAGGGAACATTTTTAACCAATTACCCCAAAATACATTTATTTATGCTGACATTTTCCCCTTGATTTAAAAGGAAGAAAATCATATATTCTCTGATGTCAGAAGGTTTATTGAATCTATTTATATAATTATAAACGAAATCAAAAACAGAACACAAAGGATGTCGCGGTACATGTGTTTCAAGCTTTATAAAATGACCTATTCTTACATCATTGTATAATCGACATAAAGGATGGTTTAAAGCTCTCTTCAGCCGCACGCAATTACTATACCAAAGACTTACGTCACATTATGAAAAATCCGAAAGGTACATTTGGTATTACCCATAATGGTAGGTATATCGAGTCTCACTGAGAAAGTATGTTTGTAAATCTTCATAACCAAATATGTGTGTAGGGTATCATTGAACTTCAAAAATCCGTCCATACTGTATCATCAGTCAACATAGAGTGAATGTTATATAATTATAAATATAAAATGTATAAAATAAATGTGATAAAATAAATTAATATCCTCATTAAAAAAAAAGGATTTTTCTAGAAACTTTTTCACTTAGGGTTTTGGAGAAATGATGTTTCATTTTTGTTACAATTA
>NC_042999.1:56792321-56919821 GCF_006345805.1 Octopus sinensis | reverse complement strand
TATATACAATGGGCTTCTTTCAGTTTCCATCTACCAAATCCACTCACAAGGCTTTGGTCGAGCCGAGGCTATAGTAGAAAACACTTGCCCAAGGTGCCACGCAGTGGGACTGAACCCGGAACCATGTGGTTGGTAAACAAACCTTTTTCAAGGTTTCTGTTCATTAAGTCAGTGCAGATTCAGCATGAAGTGTCTAGGTTGCATATGGCATTTGCTAAAATGTGGAAGGTTGTACAGTGAATAAGGTTGAAAGAACTAAGGACAAATACTTTCCTCATTAGCTAAGCCCTCATCACCTAGAAGAAGAAGATAAGGTTGGAGAGCAACATGCTGTTCTCCTGTGAATTTTCTCAAAGGTGGAAGAGAATGGTGACAATGGCTCAGTAGAATGAATGTCCTCTCAACATATTCCTGCCAGGAAAAGGTACTTGCCTTTTAGAGTCAGGGTAATCCTAAATTTGTAGGATTCCTTGTTCGTTCTAATGTGATAAGTCCCCTATTAGGACATCTTTGTCTATTCCTTCTTTTAGTTTTGTTTTCTATGCTTGTTTTTAGTTTTCTTTCTTTAATTCTGTGAAAATCCCAAAGTTGTTTTTGCAATGCCCCTCATGAAAAATATAAGAAATTGCTATTTATTTAATAATAAATACCAGTGAAACACTGGGGTCGATGTAATCGACTATCCCACCCCCTCCAATTTGAGGCCTTGTGTCTTTGATAGAAGGGATTATCAATATAGTAAGTTGATAGAATCATTAGATTCTGTGGCGAGCTGGCAGAAACATTAGCATGCCAGGAGAAGTGCTTAGCGGTATTTTGTCTGCTGTTACGTTCTGAGTTCAAATTTTGCTGAGGTCGACTTTGCCTTTCATCCTTTCGGGGTCGATAAATTAAGTACCAGTTATGCACTGGGGTCAATCTAATCAACTTAATCCCTTTGTTTGTCCTTGTTTGTCCCCTCTATGTTTAGCCCCTTGTGGGCAATACAGAAATAAAAATCATTAGATTGTTGGAAAAGAATTATTTATGTTGTTTACTATGACTCTTTTTATTTTGGGTATAATTCTTACCATGATCAGTTTCACCTTTCATTCTTTCATGGTCATTAAAATAAAGTATCAGGCAAGTGAGGTCAGTGGTACCAATTGACTTCCTCCCCTTAAAATTGGTGGTCTTGTGCCTAAATCAGAAAACAGCATCATCATCGTCATCATTATTAAGGTAGTGAACTGGCAGTATCGTTAGCACACTGGGCAAAATGCTTAGCAGCATCTCGTCTGTCTTTACATTCTGAGTTCAAATTACAATGAGTTCGACTTTGCTTTTCATCCTTTTAGGGTCAATAAATTATGTACCAGTCAAACACTGGAATCAATGTAATTAATTGGCCCCCTTACCGCAAAAATCCAGGCCTTGTGCCTATAGTATAAAGGATTATCATTATCATTATTATTATTATTATTATTATTATTATTATTATTTTATTATTATTATTATTATATTATTATTATTACTACTACTACTACTATTATTATAATTATTATTATTATTATTATTATTATTATTATTATTATTATTATTATTATTATGCTAATTTTGTTGGCAGCTATTTTATCTTGACATTTGGTGACAAGTCTCCTCAAAATCTTAAGAATCTTTCTTAAGATTCTTACAGAATATAAGATGGTACTTTCCTGAGGGTCAACAATACAAGTTTTAATTCCAATTTCATTCAGTCTTTTAGGTAGCGTTTTGGGCGTTGTGCTAAGTGCATCAATTACCACAGAAATAATTGTTGTCTTGGTCTTCCACAGTCTCCACAACTCTCTGGCTAGATCCTGATTCTTCTCAATTTTTTCAATTTCTTTGGTATCATAGCGAAATGCAAAATCTATGATCTTACATTGTTAGTTTATTTTGTCCTCTACAATCATATTTGGTCTTCTCACTTCAATAATATGGTCAATCTTTATGGGGAAATCCCATAAGATCTTGTAACTCTCATTTTCTATCACAGCCTCTGGTTCATGTTCATACCACTTTTCTGTTGTTTTGAAGCCACACACCCAGCTAATGACCTAATCCACTCTGTTGCCTACAGTCATGTCTGCACTTATACTCTTTATCTCTTAGTATACTGCACTCAGTCAAAAGGTGATTGATGCTTTTATCTACATTAACTACCTGAATAACTTTTATTGATCTTTGTCTTTATCAAATTTTTTTTAAAGGTTTGTTCCTTAGCAATAAAAATTAGCATTTTTGTCTCTCATTTAAAATTTATGTCCATCAACCAGAGCCAGCAATCTTTAATTCCAATCATCTTGGTTTCTTGTATGAAATGGTCATGTGGTTCTTTCCATTTGTTGGTTCTGTTGTTTCCTTTTTGGTTTCAATTCTCCTACTGTTTCAGTTACTTTTTGGGTATCATTGGCTGCCAATAGTATTCTTTCTTTACTGTGTACAACATAATTTTTCAGACTATTATTATTATTATTACTGAGTGGGGTAAAATATACAAAGACCAGTATACCCATCATGACTACCTATCTGATAAGGGTACACCAGGCACATGCATCGCAACCATATGTGCGCAACATGGTGATCTTATATCAAGATTAAAAGTATATGACCTTGGATGTGAAACCCAGTTAGAATTTTCTTCAGGTTGTGTAGCCCATCCCACTTAAAATGACCCCGAATAAAGGTTGTTTAAGGATGTTGAATGACACACCCATGTTTCCAAAGGTGAATTATCCTAACCCCAAAGAATTCCTCTCAGCACATGGCTATGATGCTTCCCCACTACTTCTGCTTGGGATTAGAGATGTACATATCGTCAGCCACTAAGAGACATGCTCAACTGGTTAAGGTCATTATTATTATTATTATTATTATTATTATTATTATTATTATTATTATTACTAAGGTGGTGAACTGGCAGAACTGTTAGCATGCCAGACAAAATGCTTAGCAGTTTTTTTATCCATTCTTACATCTTGAGTTTAAATTCCACTAAGGCTAACGTTTGCCTTTCATCTTCCTGGAATCAATAAAATATTTAGCAGTCAAGTACTGGGGTCAATGTAATTGACTTACACCTTCCCTCAAAAACTGCTTACCTTGTGCCAAAATTTCAAACCACTATTATCATTATTTTTATTATTATTATTATTATTATTATTATTACTATTTGCTCTTTATGTCCATGTATCCATCTATTTCCAGCTTGAGTTAGGTTGACTAGCAAACTGAAATTGACACCTACAAGTCTGAGACTCATCATTCACTCTGAAAGTCCATATTGTGACAAGTCTGTTGGCTCACTTGTGAACACTGATGTACCATTCGAGTTCCTGTGTATGTGTGTGTGTGTGTGTGTATTTGGATGGTTTCATAATACAAATGTGTCAGCTTAGTGTAAAATCAGTAATCATTTATTCTTTACCAACTGATATATATATAAGTATGTATATATAAATATATATATATATATATATATATATATATATATATATCATCATCATCATCATCGTCGTTTAACGTCCGTTCTCCATGCTAGCATGGGTTGGACGGTTTGACCGGGGTTCTGGGAAGCCAGAAGGCTGCACCAGGCTCCAGTCTAATCTGGCAATGTTTCTACAGCTGGATGCCCTTCCTAACGCCAACCACTCCGTGAGTGTAGTGGGTGCTTTTTACGTGCCACCTGCACAGGTGCCAGGCGGGGCTGGCAACGGCCACGGTCAGATTGGTGTATTTTATGTGCCACCGGCACGGAAGCCAGTCGAGGCGGTGCTGGCATCGGCCACGAGTCGGATAGTGCTTTTTACGTACCACCAGACCAGGGATCCTGGCTGGTTCAATTCGATTTCGATTTCGCTTGCCCCAACATGTCTTCACAAGCAAAGGGGGTTGGCATGGGTGCCTGTCGTACGGTCGCATTGGAGTATTTTACGTGCCACGGCCACGAGTCGGATAGTGCTTTTTACGTACCACCAGACCAGGGATCCTGGCTGGTTCAATTCGATTTCGATTTCGCTTGCCCCAACATGTCTTCACAAGCAAAGGGGGTTGGCATGGATGCCTGTCGTACGGTCGCATTGGAGTATTTTACGTGCCACGGCCACGAGTCGGATAGTGCTTTTTACGTACCACCAGGCCAGGGATCCTGGCTGGTTCAATTCGGTTTCGATTTCGATTTCGCTTGCCCCAACATGTCTTCGCAAGCATGGGGGGTTGGCATGGGTGTCTGTCGTCGGATGAGTTTCTATATCGACTTCGCTTGCCTCAACCGGTCTTTCTGTCCAAGGGAGGAAAGGCATTCATAAGTGGGCTGGGCTCACTTGTCCTGCCTGGTCTTCTCACGTACAGAATATTTCCAAAGGTCTCGGTCTCTGGTCATTTCCTCAGTGAGGCCTAAAGTTCGATGGTCGTGCTTCACCACCTCGTCCCAGGTTTTCCTGGGTCTACCTCTTCCACAGGTTCCCTCAACTGCCAGGGATTGGCACTTTCTCACACACCTATCTTCATCCATTCTCGCCACATGACCATACCAGCGCAATCGTCTCTCTTGCACACCACAACTGATGCTTCTTAGGTACAACATTTCTCTCAAGGTGCATGTACACTGACATTACACATCCATATATATATATATATATATTTAGAGAGAGGGACAGGGAAAGAGAGAGAGAGAGATGCATGTTCATGTACTAGCATATATATGCATGCATATATATTTATACTCATATATATCAGTATGCAGGAGTTTTGCCACAAGAAATAGTGTAATAAGGAAAGGAGAAAAGAGAGCACTCAATACAAGATCTAGAGTAGTTTTATCTTATCTACTGGAAGCTGATAACCCCACTAAACATTAGTAAAGTTTACATCTTATACACGCACACACACACACACGCATGCACACACACACACACACACAGAGGCTTTAAGCATGACTTTCTGAATAGAAAAGTATAGTTTGTAACAATATGGTTTCAAGTTCTATATTACTGCATGGCACCTTGATCTTCTTCTATAATCTCTAGCCTTAGCTCGACTTATTAGACAGAAGCTCTTCTGTGTGGGTGTGTGTATGTGTGCCAGGAATTTTCTATTAATTTTGCAAGCACTATTATTTAGTTTTGCCAAAATATTACTTGTTTCACAGACAACAATCCCAAATTCTCAAAAACCTTGTTATTTGGATAAGTTGCAAAATAGCAAAAGAGTGCCTGAAGAGTACTTTATTTCATTGGCTTCAGCACAGTGGCCAGGCAGACCTAGAGAGTGTGTAGCCCAGGCCAGCCTTAAAGTCTACTGTCACCCAGGCCCCTATATACAGGCTTATACAACAGACCCAAAAATGTTGCCTCCATAAAAGCATAACCAGAGGCAGACCACTCCCACCATCACTCCCTTTAGCTATGCTACTACTTCACAAGATGCATGGCTCAGTGGTTAGAGCATTGGGCTCATGATCATGTGGTAGTGAGTTTGAATCCCAGACTGGGCTATGCGTTGTGTTCTTTTAAGACATTTTATTTCACGTTGCTTCAGTTGCTATGTCACTGGTGCCAAGCTGTATCAGCCTTTGCCTTTCCCTTGGATAACATCAGTGGTGTAAAGAAGGGAGGCTGGTATGCAATGGCAATTACTGGTCTTCCATAATCAACCTTGCCTGGACTTGTGCCTAGGACGGGAACTTTCTAGGTGCAATCTCATGGTCATTCATGACCAAAGGGGGTCTTTACCCTTTTACTTCACAAGGGTGTAAGAGAAAGTTGACCTCTGAAGGTTTTGAATTCAGAAAATTCAAGTCCTGGAACAAATACTGCAAAATATAATTTAGCATTTTGTCTAACATCCTAGTGGTTTAGTCAACCCACCACACTTAGATATATAATTGTTATTTTTAAAAATCTTTTTGCTTCTTTGAGTCATTGGATGGCAACCATGCTGGGACACTGTTTGATGCTTATTTAAGTTTAGTGCTTATTCTGTTGGTCTCTTTTAGTTGAACCATTAAGTTATGGAGACATAGTTGTTGAGCATTAGTGGAAGACTCACACAAACACAGACACCTACTCACACCCTTTCTCACGTGGCTCGTTTCTCAGACAAGGGATTATCATTAACAGTGTTTGCAAAAGGTAGACGTTGAACAATGATGATGATGATGATGATTGTGGTACCTATTCTATCAATCTGTTTTGCTGCACTGCTAAGTTATGGGGACACAAACACACACCAACACCAGTTGTCAAAGGGTGGCAGGGAATGAACACAGACACAAAGACACACAGACACACACACATACACACACACACACACGCACACACACACACACACACACACGCACACACACACGCACACACACACACGCACACACACGCACACACGCATGCACACACATACACACACACATGCGCATACACACACACACACACGCACACACACACACGCATGCGTGAACAAATACACTCACAAGGTGCCATGCAGTGGGACTGAACCCAGAACCATGTGGTTGGAAAGCAAGCTTCTTACTGCACAGCCAGGCCTGTGCCTACACAGGCACGCCTGTGCCTACACAGGCATGGCTGTGTGGTGCCTACAATGTTGATACAGGAAAAAAAAAATTTGAAGTTGTATAATTGCAGCCTCAGTTCAGTATTGTGTGGCAATTTCTCTCTCATCTTTATACATTCCACACATCCACACTATATTAAATATGTTATCTTCCTTGAACCTCTTGGCAAAGCATGTTGTTATATTTGATAAATTATTTATCTCACACTAGTGTGCTAAACAGAGACAAATAGTAGAGCAGTTTCCTCATCAGAAACATCATCAATCAGTGAGTGATTAGCTGTAGTGATGTCAAGGAGAGGGAAGGAGTAGTTATCTCCACTTTAGCAGATCCCATGGGGAGCTGTCAGCTTAATAACGGGAAAACTGATAAAAATTTCAGCAATTAAACGGAAAAATTGGTGATGGAAATGGTAGAGTGCAAGACTATAAATACCTTAGACTTAATTACAGCCGTTTTACATTTGGAATTCAAATTTTACCTGGGTCATCTTTATCTTTCATCCATTAGGATGGATAAAGGTGGGGCGGGGTGGGGGGCAGCAACAAAATATGTAGCAGTCAACTACCAAGATAAAATCAATCTGATAAGCTACAGTTAAAAATTATAGCCTTACATTAGGCATCATTAATATCCTAATCATCCCTATCATCCATCATCAGTGTCAGCATCATCGCCATCATCATCATCATCATCATCATCATCATTATCATCAGTGTCATCTTCACCATCATCAGTGTCGTCATCATCATCATCATCATTATTATTATTATTATTATTATTATTATTATTATTATTATTAAGGCAGCAAGCTGGCAGAATCATTAGTACATGGGCAAAATGCTTAAGCGGTATTTCGCCTGGCCGCTACATTCTGAGTTCAAATACCACTGAGGTCAAACTTTGCCTTTCATCCTTTCGGGATCAATAAATTAAGTACCAGTTACGCACTGGGTCGGTGTAATTGGCTCGTCTCCCCCAAAAATTTCAGGCCCTGTGCCTATAGCAGAAAGGATAATTATTATTGTTATTATTATTATTATTATTATTGAGTGAGAGAGCAGTGCATGCTATCAAAAAAAAAAAAAAAGTGACACTGGGGTAAAATATATGAAGCCCAGTATACCCATCATGACTACCCATCTGATAAGGATACACCAGGCATATGCATCACAACCATATGTGCACAACATGGTGATCTCATACCAAGATTAGCAGTGCATGACCTTGCAGGTGGGGCCCAAGATTGCTTACCAACCAGATGGTTCCGGGTTCAGTCCCACTGCGTGGCACCTTGGGCAAGTGTCTTCTACTATAGCCTCGGGCCAACCAAAGCCTTGTGAGTGGATTTGGTAGACGGAAACTGAAAGAAGCCCGTCGTATATATGTATATATATGTATGTGTGTGTATATATTGTGTATCTGTTTTTGTCACCCCCAACATCGCTTGACAACCGATGCTGGTGTGTTTATGTCCCTGTAACTTAGCAGTTTGACAAGAGAGACCGATAGAATAAGTACTAGGCTTACACAGAATAAGTTCTGGGGTCAATTTGATTCGACTAAAGGTGGTGTTCCAGCATGGCTGCAGTCAAATGACTGAAACAAGTAAAAGAATAAAAGAAAAGAATACATTTTACAATTAAGCACGTACCATTTTGCTATGTTCTCCCCACTGCTTTCTGACCATCCATCCATCCATCCATCTATGTATGTATGTATGTATGTATGTATGTATGTATGTATGTATGTATGTATCTATCTATCTATCTATCTATCTGTGTCTTTCTCTTGCTATTTCTTTCTCTCCTTTTCTTCTCTATCTGTATCTCAGATGTATTTGTCTATATATATATATATATATATATATATATATATATATATATATTCTTTTATTTGTTTCAGTCATTTGACTGCAGCCATGCTGGAGCATCACCTTTAGTCAAACAAATCAACCCCTAGACTTATTCTTTGTAAGCCTAGTACTTATTCTAGCGATCTCTTTTGCCGAACCGCTATGTTACGGGAATATAAACACACCAACAGCAGTTGTCAAGCAATGGTGGGGACCAAACACAAATGCGCAAACATACACATACACACACACATGCACACACACACACACACACACACATGATGCACCTCTTTCAGTTTCCATCTACCAAATCCACTCACAAGGCTTTGGTCAGCCCAAAGCTATAATAGAAGACACTTGCCGAAGGTGCTATGCAGTTTGACTGAACCTGGAACTGTGTGGTGGGGAAGCAAGCTTCTTATCACTTCTGCACCTATATACATACATATATATATAGATAGATAGATAGATAGATGAATAGATAGATAAATAGATAGATAGATAGATAGATAGATAGACAGACAGATATACATACGCATATATATATGAGTGGCTAATTCGCAATTTTACAACTTAAAGGCGAAAATATATACATCACTAAAGTGAACAAGGACACTAACCAGCACCAGTATTGCTAGAAATAATAGTCAAAACAACTCAATAGCCAACAAAAGCTCTATTTTAAGTGATGTATATATTTTTGCTTTTAGGTTGTAAAATTGCGAATTAGCCACCCATATCATTTATAATTTTCACTTTTGCCATTTTTGAAATCAGTGTATGATCTCAACAGAAAGCTGACAAGGTGAGATGAGTTTAACCCTAGGCACGGTGCGAGCCATTGATGAGTGTTAAGATGCATTAAGCATCAGAACACAAGATCATTGTTGATCTAACTGTATCTGCAACCATAGGGACCTTGTCAGCTCATTAAAATAGTGCTTTTGTTTGCTATTGAGTTGATTTGACTCTTATTTCTAGCAATATTGGTGCTGATTAGTGTCCTTGTTCACTTTAGTGACACACACACACACACACACACACACACACATATAACCATTCTATTTATATTTTAGTTAATAGAGATGGATTTCCATCTCCAGACCAAAACTTCTAGCTACAAAAACAAGCAATGTTTACAAAAACAGCAGGGGAGTTGGCTCCTCTCCCAACTAAACCCACTTAAGACACCTGTCTCCTTTCCTACTTCATCTTCAATGTTTCTGTATCCTAGACAGACTCCATACTAAAGATTCTGCTTGATCTCATTCCATCTTTTTCACCCTTTTATTTTTAGTAACTATTTTTCCAAACATTCATTTGTTGAGGAAATCAGCAACTCTTCATGTGTCTCAATCATGTATATATCTTCCTTTCTGTGAGTTCCAGCATTTTCATATCTAACTTCGCCCTGCCCTTTCCATGTCTTCCTTGGTTTAAATCTACCAAGAGCAATCTCAGTTATCAAGTTACAATTCTTTTTTCTCTGAATTCACACCATCCCAATCATATCACATCTGATGGTCCAGGTAAGCTACTATAAATCGGCACAAACTTTCCGGACAACCCAATATATTATCCAGCATTCTTTCTTGTATTCATTTATTTATTTATTTATTTATTCATTTGCAAGGACAGTAAAAGCCAATTTGAGAAAAATTTGATTATTATTTCTAGCAGAATGAGTGACCACTTGGAGCATTTTCATTGGCTTATATGTATATATGTTTTGTTTTTAACTGGTTTCTTAGTTACACTGTGCAAATTAAGAAAGTTTCAACTCATGACCTTTCACTTTGGTCAACATTGTTTCTATGTTTTGTTTCTGGATAATTTCAAAACATTTAGAAATAACTAAAGTTCGGGTATTTTGTGTCAGATATGATAAGGTTACTGCTTTCTAAAAAACACACCATAGAAATATATACATATACACACTCATAGTTATATGAATATGCTTAATTAATATCTTTCTTTATATACCTGTGTGAGTGTGTCTGTGTGTCCGTGTGCATATAGACATATATGCTTGAGAGAGGATGTGTGATGCAAGAATGAACTATGAGGATGATAGAAACATCTGGCCCAGAGTCACAAAATCTGACTCAACAAAGTTCATGCTGGTTGTGTGGGAGTTTTGTATCCTACATTGGTGAATGGGTCCAGGCAGCTCTGGTCTCATGAAGGAAAGAGCTACAATACCAGCAAAGTTGGGTTCACTGCTTGTTGAGACAGCAACTCTTATTTAGGAAATGGAGTACAACTGCAACCTCAGCATACAAGTATTTACCCTAAATTTCTGTGTGTGTGTGTGTGTGTGTGTGTGTGTGTGTGTGTGTGTGTGTGTGCGTGTGTGCGTGCATGTGTGTACTCATGCATAAAATTATGAAATCCATACCATAGTCACAAAGGATGATATATGGAGTTTCTGGTGGTTGAGGTGTTCTCTGGCTGCTTATAAATGATGCACAACTCTTGTGAACAATTAACAGAATCTTTATTCACTGCACAATAAATTTTCCATGCTGGTCTTCAATTAATAATTGGTAAAGACAATCCTGTAGTTATGACAAAACTGTTGGTTAGTAAGGCTCTGTGAGTATGCTGTCACAGCTGGATAAATATACTGAATTCATGACTGCAAAGCCATAACTGCTGTCAGCTTGGTTGAAAAATAAGTGTTAAAACAACTGTTGAGTATTCAAAAATGAGAATATGGTTTCCATGGCTGTGATTTCCAATATTCTGAAATTTAGAACAAAATCTCATCTATTTATAAGCCTCATTAGGAGACATTCTAAAAGATTCTAGAAGGTAGCATCACATGATGGCTCAATACTGATTGGTCAGTTAATCAACCAATCACATGAACTGGTTATGGCTAAGCCATGACTTTAACTCAGCAATTTGGTGAATCAGTTACAAATCTGCTATGTCATCAACTCCTTCCCATGCCAGCTTAAGTTGAACAGGTCTTCACAATCTGAGTCAGTTCGTATTTAGAGTTAATTACCATTCTAGTCTTCTTCTTGACTTGTAATGGCATTCATCCAGAGGGGGTTAAGCCTATTATGAGTTCATGGGAGTTTTACAGGTCAATCAACATCCGTGGAAGCAGTTCCCGTCTGTATTCATAAACCTCCATACATGACCGATGGCAGGTTGTCCTTGTGTTATGCTTCTTGCTGCAGGATGCCTGTAGATGAGATTCAATACCACCAGGAAGCCGCTGGATTCTGCATCAGATGCTGCCTGGAATTCCCCATTGTCCTCCAGTTAGCCAGGTTGCAGCCCTAGCACTGCCAGTGTCAGATCTGTCCACCTTGGATAGCTCTTCCAGGCACTTGAAATCCTTGATGGCATAGCTCTAACATTCATTTAACCTTATCACTGTGATATGAGGTCAAGGGTTGGACAGGTAAGAGAATAACATCTCACACATGCATTCATTTTATACATGGTTTCTGTGGTAGGATGCCATCCATAAATCCAACAAGTTTATGTGGGACACTGAGTGCATTTTAATATGCTATCAGCACTACTGAACTTGACATATCATCAACAAGACTAGAGTTTGTTTACCTTATGTTATCTCTTTCATTTATTATATATTTCATAGAGTGTATCAGATACATTTCTCATTAATACTAACGCTAAAGAAATTACCTTGCCCTGTGTAAGACTGAGTGAAGTGTCTTGTTTATTTCTACGTTGTCTTTATACATTGAAGGCATGACTGAGAGGCTAAATAGAAGAGAGAAAGTGAAAACCAAAATGATAGAGAAAGAGAGAAAGAGACTGAAAGAAGAGCAAGTATGATGATAAATATTACACCATATTACATCTCTAAAGATGATTTATTTAAAGTGAAAAATCATCTAAAACCATATGTGCATTTCATATATATATATATATATATATATATATCATCATCATCATCATCATCGTCCGTTTTCCATGCTAGCATGGGTTGGACGGTTCGACCGGGGTCTGGTAAGCGATGGAGGCTGCACCAGGCTCCAGTCTGATTTGGCAGTGTTTCTACAGCTGGATGCCCTTCCTAACGCCAACCACTCTGTGAGTGTAGTGGGTGTTTTTTACATGCCACACACACACACATATATATATATACTGCAAACCAAATCCCAAAACGAAATACTACCAAATGTTTTCCAGTAATGACCACCTCATATTTTGTTCAGGCATAGTGTGTATCTAGAGTGACATCATCCAATGTATCTCTCCTTCTTTAAGATAATAAAGTATAATTTGAGGAAGATTTGGTTACAACCATATAATATCTCTATCAGCTTCTTTGTTTGATGGTGGGAGGAGGTGTTGTTTAGCCCCGAGCCTTCTGTGACTCATCTCAGGACCCTGTCATCTTTTCAGGCATAGCATTTAATGTAAGATGTTTTTTAGTAAATGTACAATTTAGTTTTTGATTCTGTGTGTGATTTTTGTGTGTGTTTATGCATTTGACATGGCATTGGTCAATAAAAAATTGTGAGGTGCAGGAGTGGCTGTGTGGTAAGTAGCTTGCTAACCAACCACATGGTTCCGGGTTCAGTCCCACTGCATGGCATCTTGGGCAAGTGTCTTCTGCTATAGCCCCGGGCCGACCAATGCCTTGTGAGTGGATTTGGTAGATGGAAACTGAAAGAAGCCTGTCGTATATATGTATATATATATATATATGTATGTGTGTGTGTTTGTGTGTCTGTGTTTGTCCCCCTAGCATTGCTTGACAACCGATGCTGGTGTGTTTATGCCCCCGTTACTTAGCGGTTCGGCAAAAGAGACCGATAGAATAAGTACTGGGCTTACAAAAGAATAAGACCCGGGGTCGAGTTGCTCGATTAAAGGTGGTGCTCCAGCATGGCCGCAGTCAAATGACTGAAACAAGTAAAAGAGAAAAGAGAGAAAGAGAGGTTATGACAAAATGATAACCATTCAATGGAATATAGTTCAATAAAATAAATATGCAACAGGAGTAAGTACTGGGATGATAGAAATGGTTAAAATCCTTGAAAGTGTTGCTGCAGCATGGCTGCAGTTCAATGACTGAAACCAGTAATATAAAAAAAGAGAAAAATATATAAAGCTTTTATATCCCATTTATTTTTTCTTATAAACTGAACAGTGTGTGGTCTATATATGTCTGCCAGTATTTGTGTGTGTGTGCTAGAAAGATGTGATATACATTTAGAATACACACACACACACACACACTACATACATACTATATACATGCACTATGTTCACACACATACACAAATATGCATACATACACAAACATACATTTATGACAGCAAATCAAAGAAATATGTTTGTTGGTTCTCATGGTTCATATTCCTTAATATTCTCTCACCAAAACAGAAGTGTCTCTCATACCAACCAGAAAGACATCATTGTTTGAAATTCCCAGCAACTTACTTGTAGCTTAGCCCCTATACAGCTCTGACCCATTAGAGCTACAATCAAATGTCTTTCAGCCACGACCATACTGCTTTACTTCTGAGTATAGCTTATCTAAGGCAGCAGCATCCAATAACTCCCCTCCTTCCTTAATATCGTATGATATGAGTTGAAGACTTTGCTGCAATTTCAAGCAGATTGAGCAACCACAGACAGTCTCTGCACTAGATTATTCATTTGGTAGTATTGTTGTGTAGCCAAGGCCAGCCCTGATTAAATGAACCTAATTATAACCAATTAAGTCCCATCCATGACCCTCTCATTTTTTCAGGCACAGTATTATCTATGACTGCATGATTTTATAGGTCTATTTATTTATTTTTTCAAGACACTAAAGAATGATTTAATAGGAGTCTTACTGCTATTTCTAGCATTTCATGTGACCACATTGTTGCTATTTTTGTTGTAGAATACCCTTGATCAAACCCACACATACATACACTGCACCAGCTCTCTTCATATGTGACCTTTATGTGGTAATTCAACCTTCTAGAAACAGCACCCAAATCTCCCTAAATAATTAATCTATCTGTAAAAATGTGAATCTGTTGTATAATTTTATAGTGCCCATTAGAGGACAAATATTAAAGCACTTCATTAGAGTTTCTTCATGTTCATTATGCTTTCATTAGTTACTAAGTTTATTAAAAAAATTCTGTATTGTCTCTATTTCAGAAGGCATACCGAGAATGGTTATGTGCTGTGTCTATACCTTTCTATGTTGATGGGGTTTTTGTGAAGCCATGCAACGCCTTCTGTTCCAAAGTTGAGGAAACTTGTCCCTTTTTTCGTCCGGCTCTAAAAGAAACTCATGCGGGAGATCCAAGTTTTATATGCAAAGGTAAGAAATCTGGATAAATTGCTTTGCTTCTCATCATCATCATCATCATCATTATCATCGTTTAATGTCCGTTTTCCATGCTTGCATGGGTTGGACGGTTTGACTGGGGTCTGGGAATCCAGGACGCTGCACCAGGCTGATCTGGCAGTGTTTTTACAGCTGGATGCCCTTCTTAACGCCAACCACTCCGTGAGTGTAGTGGGTGCTATTTATGTGCCGGATGAGGCTGGCAACGGCCACAATCGGTTGGTGCTTTTTATGTGCCATTGGCATAAAAGCCAGTCAAGGCGGCACAGGCATCGGCCATGTTCAGATGGTGCTTTTTACGTGCCACCAGCACAGGTATCACAACTACAATTTCCATTTGATTTTTTGATGTTGATGTACTAACAAAGATACAAGGCCTGAAATTCAGGTAGCAGTAAATTGTATTAATTTTAGTGGTTGACTTGAAATTTATATTATCAACCCCCAAAAAATGAAAAATAAAATTGACCTTTGTGGGATTTGAACTCAGAATGTAAACAGCTGAAACTAAATACCACTAAAATCCACCACCAAATTAATGGTTTCAAATTTTGGCTCAAGGCCAGCAGTTTTGGGGGAGGATGCAAGTCAATTACATCAACCCCAGTCACTAATGTAGCGGTGGGGAGTAAGGGTGGTCCACCCCAAGCAGTACTTTTAAAGGGGCAGTACTTTTGGGTCTGCTGTAAGCAATATATGGATTTTAGTGGGGTCTGGGGGTGGAGAACAGAAGGGCCACCCTGGGTGGCACATACTCTAACTACGCTAGTGACCCAGTGTTCAACTAGTGCTTATTTTGTTGACCCTGAAAGGATGAATGGCAAAGTTTACTTTGGCTGAATTTGAACTTGGAACATATGAGACAGATGAAACACTAAGCATTTCGCCCTGCACTGCAATGATTCTGCCAGCTCCCTGACTTCCACTACCATATAATAATAATAATAATAATAATAATAGTGGTTTCAGATTTTGCCACAAGGGCATGTATTTTGGAGGAGAAGATGAGTCGATTACATTGACCCCAGTATTCAACTGGTACTTGTTTTATCAATTCCAAAAGGATAAAAGGTAAAGTTGACCTTGGTGGAATTTGAACTCAGAATGCAGCAACGGGTAAAATTCAGCTAAGCATTTCGTCCAGTGTGCTAACGATTCTGCCAGCTTCCATTTTATTGCTCACAAAGGCCAATATGGATAATACAATACATATTGTACAAAAGGGGTTCCAAGCTCTGTAGAATGTGTATATTTGTAACTTCTTATTAAAACTAAAGCTGAGAGTTTATTTCATAACTTGAGTTTCTCTGCAATCTTCAAGCATTTCAGAGTTTCACCTGAAGATCACAGTGGTATGATATTTGAGTCACAAAACTAACTTTATTAAAGATTCAGTTTTAATAAAAAAAAAACATTCTCTGCAACATATATGGAGCACTCCTTTCTCATCTGTTCAACATTAAGCAATGTGTGTGTGTGGGTGTTCATATATATATATATATATATATTTATATATAAGCACACACACATACAGAGAGAGAGGAGGAAAAAATAACAAAAATTTGAAAAGGTGCCAGGTGGGGTTATTCTGATTCTTATAATTCAGGTAGATCAAATTTTACAGGATAAATTACAGTTTCTTTTTTCACACAAAAGATAATGGAATTTTTTTTTATCATATACACAAATTTAAAGTACAAGATTGCTTCCATAAAAATAGGAATTCACTAACTGGTTTTCATTGTTTTGGGCTTATCAAAGAATAATATTGGCACTTATCTAAATGTGTAGTGTTTTCCCAAGATTCTTCTAAGCCATCTTTCTGTCCTCATGTTTATTTCATACATGGTCTTGTTAGATTTGAAAATATACGTTACTTATGTTGTTTTAAGGACAAGGGATAGAGCTGTTAATTGTGTGGTTAATGTTATGTTTTTTTAATGATACAACATGTAACCAGTGGTTCTATGCTTAAAAAAAAAGTAATTTCTTCACAATTTTTGAAATCATAATCAGGGCATATATTATTCAAAGCATAATGCATTTAACTTTTGATTAGTATCTGTTTATAAAATGTATTTCTTTCTTGGCTTGTCACTGTTCCATTGTTGAGTCACTACTGCGCCAGTAGAATGAGAAGATGGAGTAGTTTACTGTATCACCAACAATTTTCTCTATGTTGATTCAAGGAAATTTTCCTTGTATATGATTCCCTGATCTGTTGGTAATGAGCTGTCATCTTTTTTTATGAATATCGTACCTGTTTATTCAGTGCAGTGTTCATGGTAACTTTTGCACTTTTTAATGCATCTTAAATTATCTGTATGATTTAGATCTTTAGTAAAGAATTTGATGTTCTTTGGATTAAAAGTTAAAGTATATGGTATAACATTTTCTCATTTTCATTTTTATTTCTTGATATTTCAAGGCATTACCTTGCTTTGCTTTTTCAATCCTAAAAATTATTAAATTTAGATGGGATTTTCTTTTGATAAGTATATTTCTCATTTCTTCAAGTCCATGGAATGTTTCAGATGACTCAATATAAATAGAAGATAAATTGAGAGTTGATGGATTTAAAATGTATATCAGCTTCTTGTATGATGTTTCTCTTTGTTATTAATATATCTAAAAAAGGGAGTTTATCATTACTGAAATTCATAGTGAATTGGATGTCAGGGATTATATTATTGATGCAATTTTGAAATTTGTTCAATAAAGTGATGTTTTTCCACCCCTAGAATAAAGCCGTTATCCAGGAATCTTTTTCAGTTTTCATTCAAATAATAGCTGAATTTATCTCAGGGATGATTAAAAAAATCTTCAATTTATGGTATCCCATAACTAGGTTGACACAACCTTGGTTCCCATAGCTACCACTGATTTTTACTGGTAAGCAATTTCATCAAATGTGAAGTAATTATTTCCTAAAATGAACAGACCATTTACTAAAAATTTTCTATCAGATTATTTCAGTATTTCATAAGTCTCCAGCCAATATTTTATAGTCTTGATTCTCTAACTCTGTAGAATGTTATTATATTACTTCACAACACTGCCCTTGTGGCAAAATCTGAAACCATTATATTACTTCACAACATCAAATGTAATAATGAAGGTATTTTTTGTTTACTGCATTGGGTATATGGCTGAGCATTTCAATATCATCTCATACAAAGCACTTTATGTGTTTGAAGAAAGATTTAAGCAAAATGTCTAGAAAATCACTTAAGTGATGTATCTTGCTAGTCAAGCTTGCTACAATCAGTCTCAGTTTTAAATCAGTCAGTGAGGATATATTCACATAGTAGTCTTTGCCCTTTCATGTGCTTCATTGATTAGTTTTGTTTTTATGTATTCTTGGTAGCCCATAGATGTTACTCGTTTTATATTTGAAATTTGTGAGGTAATTCAGTCCTTCATCTATTAAACAATTTCTATATGACTGTAGTAAAATGATCAGTTATTTTACAATTTTAACAGCTTTGTAATTTTTTTTATTTCTATAGTATATATTGTCTTGTAGTATATTCAGTACAATATTTGTGTAGTATTTAGTATCCATAACAACAGAGTCTCCTTTGTTGGCTTCTTTTATAATTATGTTTTTGTCTAATTTTAAATTGGTCAGATGGTTCCATTGTTGTCTGCTAAAGTTAGATTCTGTTTACTTTGTTTTAAGTTTTTCTACTGGAAAGTTTGAGATATATTCATACAATTCATCAACAGCTATATTTGCATTTCTTTTCAGAGTGTTATTAATTTTTTTGGTTTTTTTAATTAAGGTTTCATTTTTGTTTTCTTCCTCAAAAAAAAAAAAAAAAAACTGTTTTGCTAGTCTATGTTTTCTGCAGAATTTTAAAGTACCACCCTTGATTTCTGTTATGAATGATTTTTCAAAGAGTCAGTGTAAATTTTAATCTTTTATTAAGTACATGCATCTTTGTTTATCATTAATTCATCACTGATCCGTGATGACATGGTACACTTAAATGTGGACCATATTATGCTTATCACAGATTAATCTTTGATAACATGGGTCATTAATCAGTCAAAGATTCTGCTTGTTCCACAAAAACTCGCCCAATCAACCATAAAGCTGAGTTACTCGGAATGTACTGATCATCACTTGTGTTTACATGACCATGCTGCCAGATTTATTTACTAGCACCCATGAACATGGGACCAATGGAGAGAAAAGAATATGAAGGTGCTTGATTCTAACAAATGACAAGTATATTCTCTATAGGAAAGGCTAGAAATGATCAAGAAAATATGTGATGGTGTAAGTTTCATTGCTGTAGACCATGAATTTGGTGTCAATGAACCTACCATTTGTTCTACTAACAAAGTCCATGGAGATGATTCGTTTATCACTGCACTGATTCATTTATCACAGTGATTTTAAATTCTTTTGGAACCAATTCCTTATGATAAAATGGAATAGATGTATGTGTATCTACTTGTAAAGATGTTGATAATTTTTGTGATGGATTATTTTTGAGTTTTCTCAATTGGAATTCATCTCATGTTCCTCTATTTTTGGATTTTGTCTGAATCACTATAATTGGAATGAGAATTCTTTATATTATTCTTGTTATTAGTAACTCTTCAGTTGTTGTTTTTGTAGTTAGCTTGTATTTTGATATTCTATATTTCATTATATCCATTGTAGTTGTTCTTTATAAAGTTGCTTTAGTTCCATCTGAAATAATTTTTTTATTCATGATGCTAGGGTTTATTCTCTCTCTGATGTTTTGGCACCTATTTGTTGACCTTTCTCTATAAAAAGTCCACTTTAATAAATTCCATCTGACCCAAGCAAGTATGTTTAAAAAGAAATCAATGATAAATCTCAAAATATTGTAATACATTGCCATCCAGCCCATTCTAGCATGGAAAATGGATGTTAAATAAGAATGATGATGATTTAACTTCCTAGTATAGGGATTGAACCTGAAACCTATAAGATTTATATTTCATAGCTATTGCCCCCTCTTTCCTGATCCCTAAAAAACTGTGATATTAGTAGCATTCATATCCATTCATTTTTATCATAAACAAATAACAATCCATAAAGACATTCGTGTATTTTTAGTTTTGTTTCTGATTTTTCTTTTCTTTTCTTTTTCCTTTTGGTGGAGTAGAGGTTAATATTTTCATGGAAATTAATTATATGTAATTATAACTAATTGCATATGGCAAGACTCCACTTTATTATATATATATATATATTTTTTATACTGGTTCAGTTTTTTTTATGGTAAGGAGGCAGTTAACTTGTCTATGTAGAAACTTCCTTCTAGTTTTGGCTACTTGACAAACAGATGAGTTTAACTCAGATTGTAATCAAGAATGATATTAGTCATTTATTTCTAGTTCAATTTCTCAATCATAATCTCTCTCTCTCTCTCTCACTCCCTCCCTCTCTCTCCCTCCCTCTCTCTCTGTCTCTCTTTGTCTCTCTACACCACTACCACCACCACTGCCACCACCACCATCATCATCAGATATGGCTAACTTCTTAGTTTCTCTTTCTTCTTCAATCTACATTACAAAACATAATATGTACCATCATAAAGAACCCCTTTATTACACTGGCAAACTAACAATTTTTTTTTCCTCTATAGAAACAAATAGTCATACTATTCACATTTCTCTTTGTTTTGATAATATTGTACAAATATTTTCCCTCTACCTATGAAAAAAAAGAAAAAAAAGAAAAGAAAAATGAGTTATGAGGAAGATAGATGTTCAATGAAATTAGATATTTGTCCTGACAATGTTAGCTACTCAAAGATGTAAATCTTTAAAGAAGTCTTGCTTTATAGAAAAGAATTAATTAGTTACTAGTAATTCTATTCAGCTAGTTAAATGAATGATTTTTGTCTGTAAAGATGAAGTCAGCTTGGGGAATAGACAATTAGATTTCTCTTCCTTTCTGTCTCTCTCTTTTATTATTATTATTATTATTATTATTATTATTATTATTATTATTATTATTATTATTATTACTATTATTTTTATCTCAATATTCTCATATCTCAAACTGTACTGAATAGAAACGAAACTGTATCAACAAATATTGATTATAGAGGATACAATGAACGCTAGAAAATCTATGAGCATTTGTTAGATGAGAAATTGGTATGAATCTGCATGCATTACTAGTCAGAGAATCCCTGTAAAACAGCAGGCTTGAATATATAAAAAAAAAAAAAATGGAGGATGAAGAAGCAGCGAAGAAAATAGAGGAAATGGGGGGAAAAATCTGGTGCTGTCAGATAAAAAAAAAATTGTTGAAATATTCTAATCAGCAAGAGAATTAGAAACCATGTAGAATAGCCGATTATATCTGTAGAGGATTATCAAATTGTGAAGGTATTTTCAAAGCAAAATGAATACTTAAGGTTAGAAGTAGTTAAAGGATGTGTAACTATTTCCGTATGAAATATAAAAGTGTGTTGGATAACATAACATTTGTTTGGGATTTGTTCCAGATCAATATGCTTTGTGAAAAAGGATGTGTGTAGAAGGTGCAAAGACTTGGTGTTATCATTATGTGAGTTAGTTGGTAGGGAAGAGAATATGATATTAAACTGTTAATCTTTCATTGATGATATCATGTAGTGATATAAACAAACATGAGTTTATGTTGAGATAAATAGATTTTTTTTATTTTTTCATCTGGTGTTCTTGTCCTTCAGCTGCTTTTAATTATTTTACATGCAACACCAGATTGTTTGCTTGAATCTCTAAGATATTGTCTACAGAAATAGACGTGTATTTATAAATATTCGTTTTTAATTGTTTTATTAATGTATGAATGTATTGATTGTGCTGTATGTATATGTTGTACATGTGTGTGTATGCAGTGGAATGGAGAATGTGATCTTTTGTCTACTTAGTTTTCTTCACTAAGCTTGATATCATTGTAAGGATATGACTTTACCACCCCAGTAAAATCTTGAGTTATGTGGTATTTCATTTGTGATCCATTCTTTTACTCTTTTACTTGTTTCAGTCATTTGACTGCGGCCATGCTGGAGCACCGCTCTTTAGTCAAGCAAATCGACCCCAGGACTTCGCTTTTGACGAACTGCTAAGTTACGGGGACGTAAACACACCAGCACCAGTTGTCAAGCGATGGTGGTGGGACAAACGGACACACAAACACACACACACATATATTTATATACATATACATATATACAACGGGCTTCTTTCAGTTTCTGTCTACCAAATCCACTCACAAGGCTTTGGTAGGCCCGAGGCTATAGTAGAAGACACTTGCCCAAGGTTCCATGTAGTGGGACTGAACCCAGAACCATGTGGGTGGTAAGCAAGCTACTTACCACACAGCCACTCCTGCACCATTGATTACTTAACTAATCTCATAAATATGAACGCACGACCAAATGTTTAAGAAGTTCACTTTTCAGTCATGATGTCTTAAGCATGACTTCTTAAGCAAGTGTTTTTTTTTTACCATAACTTCATGTTGACTCAAACCTTGTGAGGAAGTGAAAACTGTGCAAAGCCTTTTGGATGGATTGTTCTTGCAAATTAAAGGTCTGGTTTTGTCTTACACATTGTGTCGTGCTGATACTGCTCAAGAATTATCTTAAGAGTACACACATCTAGGCACAGACATGGCTGTGTGGTTAAGAAGCCTGCTTTGTTACCACATGATTTCAAGTTCAATCTCACTGTGTGGAACCTTGGGCAAGTATCTTCTCCTATACCCTGAGATGACTAATGCCTTGAGAGAGTATATGGTAGATGGAAACTGTGTGGCAGTCAGTCATGTGTGTGTGTGTATGTGTATGTATCCATGTTTGTCTCTCATTTACCAGCTTGACAACCAGTGCTGGTTTGTTCATGTCCCTGTGACTAAGCAGTTCAGCAAAAGAGACCAATAAAATAAGTACCAAGCTTAAAAAGAAATAAGTACTGAGTTCAATTTGTTCGACTAAAACCCTCTAAGGTGGTACACTAATATGGCCTCAGTCGAATGACTAAAACAGGTAAATACTAATATAGTGAGCTGGTAGTTTCGATTAATTAACCCCTTGATGCCGGTATTACCCGAAGCATGCGAGACACTGCTCCGATTTTTTTTTTTTTGTCTAATGAGGCCACACAAACACATAAGTGCCAATGAGCTTGCGTCTATTTATGTTCACCATTACAATAACACAGCATGGTACATTTATGTCTACTGGTTTATGAAAACGAACTATGTGAAGCTATTTATCATAATATGATATGCACAAGTTTAAAAAATAGCTTGCGTGTGGTACAACTCAAAACACGGTATTATGCATGTAAAGTATCCACATGCCATTGGTCTACTGCTAGTCTCATGACTTGAACATAACCTAAAATAGCTAAGATAATGCATGGGATGGCAAGTGTGCGCACCCCAAGAGATAAAGTTTATGATAGCGAACGTAAACATATGTTAGCCGCTAAAAAGTCCGTGATAGATGTAGGGCAGCTCTACATCGTATATTTACATTACCGTAGGTAGGTAAGCAAAAGTGTGATCGCATATTTGCACCAACCATTGTTGGAATACTCATTTTCAAAATCTAGAGAGATTCATTTACTTCATAACTACTATAACTGTTCATGTTCTGAAGATGTTTACTTCACAAACTGTAGGTCTTGTCTTAAATCCCATTCTGCAACAATGCAAGTGTATTTTACCATTGTTTTGGATTGATCAAGAATTTGTGGGAGAAAGTGGGTAGATAGAAACTATAGGGCAGTTCGACAGATGTCTTGGATTTGCTCGTAGGTTGTAAACTTAAACTGCCACCTGGTAGACTTAAACACCACCTCCTATACCTCTGAGTTCAACTCTCTTGAGAGTATTCAGACGAGGTGTCTGGTCTGACAATATCAAAATGTTCCTTCATTTTTCCCACCAGTCACAAGCCTAGCACTGCTGAAAAAAAAAATTCATAGGTACTGACATTCCTCTTCTGGTCAAGTCTTATAAAATATCCATTGTGATTGCTTATCAGTCTATAAATCATCTCATTGTTTCTATTTGTAAATTTTTTTACCCATTTGTTACCATACAGCTGCTGAAATACATTGCTGTTGTTCCAGTTAATTTTGAAAATAAGGAAAAATTTAGCAAAACTGGTGTTTGGAATGTAGATAAATATGGAATTTTGATAGAAGGGTTTAATTTAGATCACTTTAAAATAGGGAATTTGTATCATATCAATTTCAGGAGGGTTGGGATTGTAAAAGTTAAGACCAGATATTTCCTTAAAATTCTTTCAATGATGTTATGTATCTTGTTGGCATAGTAGTATATCTCACACCTTTTATTATGCATGTTGCATTTCTGCTTGTTCTTAATTAATTAATCAAACATTATGTATCCTAAATTATGTACTGATAAGAAAGTAGAGGTAAAAAAGGAATGTTTCATCAACATCTCAGATATGGGTGGGGAAATAACAGAAGTAACATTCCATACCAATTTAAATGCTTCATGATGTTATACTCTTTAATTAACATTGTCTTTGTTGAGCATCTCTGGCAAGGACACTGCTGAAATTTTCTCAAGTGGAATCCAAGTCAGGAAAAAGTTTTTGCACTTGATTCAGTCATTGGACTGCAACCATGCTGGGTTTCAGTTTAACAAACCACAGTACTTAGCTTTTTTTAAAGTTTGGTACTTACTCTATCAGTCTCTTTTGTCAAACTGCTAAGTTACAGAGACGTAAACAAGCTAACATTGGTTTTCAAGTGATGGGTTTGGAGTTACACGCACGCATGCTCATTCACTCGCCTGCCATTTTCCATAGCTGGGTCGTTTCGTATTTAAGACAGTTGTATTTATCTATTTTTTCAACCTCCTTCTTGACTATTCATGGGCCAAAGCAAAATGCAGCATCAACTATATAGCACATGTAGTGTATCTTGTCAACCACCACTAACTCTAACACATGATCTGTTTGGATTGGGAAATCCCAGAGTATTTTACAAGTCTCCAACTCTGTCCTCTCTGCAGTTTGTGCTCATACCATGTCTTCATACCATGCCTCTCTCTAGCCCCCACTTTTTTGCACAGTTTCCAATGTAGCACTTTCTCTACCTTATCATGACACCACAACTTATTGTAGTTTTGGGCAAGTCTAGGGCTTTCTTACATGATATGGGCAATGGTATCATCCAGCCTGTTACAGATGCAGCACAGTGGAGACACTTGCTCAATCCTAAGGTTGACTCACCAATTCATGGCCAAAGATTGGTCTTGTGCTGCCATTATAGCACTCTCAGTCTCTTTTTCCAGTGTTTCTTTCTTCAGCCAATTCCACCTATGTTTTCCAGCAACCTTTGTAGTGGCTACATGGAACTGGTTGTGAAGTCCCTTATTGTGTCATGTTTTTTCATGTCCTTTTTGTGCTTCTTCCTTTGTTTTTTTCTTTTTACTCTGCTTTCAATGCTCTCTCACTCCTAACTGACACTAGCAAGGTTGATTTTGCCTTTCATCCTTTCAGGGTCGGTAAAATAAGTTGAGCACTGGGGTCAATATCACCCCTCCCTTGAAATTGATGGTCTTGTGCCATATTTTGAAATGATTATTATCATCATTATTATTATTGAGTGAGAGAGCAGTGCATGCCATCAAAGTGACACTGGGGTAAAATATACGAAGCCCAATATACCCATCATGACTACCCGTCTGATAAGGGTACACCAGACACATGCATCACAACCATATGTGCGCAACATGGTGATCTCATATCAAGACAAACAGCACACGACCTTGCAGGTGGGGCCCACTTAGAATTTTCTTCTGGTCGAGTAGCCCATACCCCTCAAAAAGTCCCTGAATAAGGGTTGTTTAAGGATGTCGAATGAAACACCCATGTTTCCAGAGGTGAATTATTCAAACCCCAAATAATCCCTCTCAACACATGGCTATGATGCTCCCCCACTACTTCTGCTCATGATCAGAGATGCACATATTGTCAGCCACTAAGGGACATGTTCAACTGGTTAAGGTCAAACAACTGACATGCAAATCTGTGGTATAGAGCAGAATATTTGCTGTAGCCCATCTTTTATATCAAGACAAAACAATGTACATGATAACACTTCCAATCAGTTAAGATCCGAAGGCATGCGAACCAGTGCCTGGTACTGCGCCAGGGCATTTATTAATACTATTAAGTAGTAGTGGTTGTGGTAGTGGTAGTAGTAGTAGTAAGACAGTGAAGTGGCTGAATCTTTAGAGCATTGGCTAGAATGCCTTGCTGTAATTTGTTTTGTTCTCTTCGCTCTGAATTGGATTTCACCCAGGTCAATTTTGCCTTTCATCCTTCACAGGTTGTCAAAGTACCAGTCAAGTACTTAAGGTCGATTTGATAGACTAATTCCCTGTCCCATGAATTTCTGGCTTGGTGCCGACATTAGAAATGTTTACTTTAATTTGTATTAATTAGTCTGAAATGGGGTAGAACTCAAGGTTTTCTTTGCAGCCCTGACTAAACAGATCTATTATCAAAGGTGCTCAACTTGTGATCATTCCATCGTTATGGATATCTAGAGCTATATTGAACATGTTCTTCATTTTTTAAAAGTATCAATGTGGGATTTAAGGAAAATTGCTATTATTTCTAACCGATCAAGTGTCCATGAAGAAGCTCAGCCTTGTGAGGCTGAAGTTCCTGATATCTGGTTTGAACTTCTTTGTACTAATACCTGTAGGAAATATGTGCACTAGATTGAGGTGCTTTGAACCAGAGTTTCCTTTGGCTTTGTCGCAAGTAGGCTTGGATTGCAATTTCAACATCAGCATAAGCATCACTATGTGGTTGCTGAAAAGATTTGCTTTTCAGCCTCATTCTTATGCGTTTGATCACACAATATGGCAGCTTTAGCAAATTTCTTCTATTGTAAACTCATATAATCACTTATAAATGCTTACAATCATCTAGAAATAATTCTGTAATGAAATACAGGAAACATACATACAAAATATACTATGGTCATATCGTCTACACTGAAATAAAAACACACATAAGAAATATACGACTACCAGACATAGCTGTGTAGTTAAGGATCACGCTTTGCAACCATGTGATTTTGTGTTCTGTCTCACTGAGTGGCGCCTTGGACAAGTGTCTTCTACTATAGCCCTAGGACAACTACCGCCTTGTGAATTGATTTGGTAGACAGAAACTTGTGAAAGCCTGTTATTTATACGAATGTATGTATGTGTTTGTGTGTGTATGTATGTATGTATGTATGTATGTATGTGTGTGTGTGTGTGTATGTATGTATGTATTTATGTATGTGTGTGTGTATGTATGTATGTATTTATGTATGTGTGTGTATGTATGTATGTATGTATGAATGTATGTATGTATGTGAGTGTGTGTGTGTATGTATGTATTTATGTATGTATGTATGTATGTACATATGTCTGTATGTATGTATGTATGTACATATGTATGTATGTACGTATGTATGTATGTATGTACATATGTCTGTATGTATGTATGAATGTATGTATGTATTTATGTATGTATGAATGTATGTATGTATTTATGTATGTATGTATGAATGTATGTATGTATGTATGGATGGATGGATGGATGAGTGTGTGCGTGTGTGTGTGTGTTTGTGTGTGTGTAGCTTTGTGTTTGTTCTCCACCACTACACTTGTGTTGGTTTGTTTATATCACCATAACTTAGTGGTTTGGCAATAGAGACTGATAGAATATGTACTCAACTCATAAAAAAAAAGCAAAAAATAAAAGCACTGAGGTTAATTTGTCTGACTAAACCATTCAAGATGGTGCCCCAGCTTGACTGCAATCCAATGATTGAAACAAGCAGAAGATACCAAATGATTTATGCTGAAATACAAACACGAAAACAAAACATATTCTTACAGCTACGTAATCTGTAATGAAATGCAGACATACATACGAACCATAACTACACTCACATAATATCTATTGGAATAAAAGCACATACAAAATAAAGACTTACAAGCACATAGTCTTTATTGAATTAGAAACAGATACATAGAAAATATATATTCGCAGTCACATAATCTGTGTTGAAGCACAGACGCAAACATAGAATATATTCTATGGTCATGTAGTCTTTAGTGAAATACTGACACATTCATACAAAATATACTCTGGTCATGTAACCTATTTAAAAATACACACACACACACACATATATATATATATATATATATATATATATATATATATATATATATATATATATAATATATATATATATATACATATACTATATATATACATATAAGCAAGGAAAAATTGTAAAAATGCAGAATGCTCAAATGAAAGAAAATTTTTATGAAATGAGAAATTGATAAAATATATAAATATATATTTATTCAAACCGGTTTTCTATATACATATATATATATATATATATGTTATATATATATATATTATATATATATATATATATTATATATATATATAGATATATATATATATATATATATATATATATATAAGATATATATATATATAGATATATATATATATATATATATATATATATATATATATATATATATATTATATATATATAAGATATATATATATATATATATATATATATATATATATATCATCATCATCATCATCATCATTTAGCGTCCGTTTTCCATGCTAGCATGGGTTGGACGGTTCTACTGGGGTCTGTGAAGCCAGAAGGCTTCATCAGGCCCAGTCAAATCTGGCAGTGTTTCTACGGCTGGATGCCCTTCCTAACGCCAACCACTCCGTGAGTGTAGTGGGTGCTTTTTACGTGCCACCCGCACTGGTGCCAGACAGAGCTGGCAAACGGCCACGAACGGATGGTGCTTTTTATGTGCCACCGGCACGAGGGCCAGGCGAGGCTGGCAACGGACACGAAACGGGGCGGTGCTGGCAACGGTCGCGAAACGGAAAGTTCTCTTACATGCCACCGGCACTGGTAACACATCTGCAATTTCCATTGATCGATTTCCATTGATCGATTTCGATTCTGATCCTCACTTGCCTCAATGGGTCTTCACAAGCAGAGTTTCGACATGCCACCGGCACTGGTAGCACATCCGCAATTTCCATTGATCGATTTCGATTCTGATCCTCACTTGCCTCAACACGTCTTCACAAGTAGAGTTTTGTGTCCCAAGAAGGGAAGGTATGCATACGTAAGCTGGCTCCATCCCATGTAGAAGGCCACGGGTTGTGGACTCACTTGTCCTGCCGGGTCTTCTCGCGCACAGCACACTTCCAGAGGTCTCGGTCTCTAGTCATTTCCTCAGTGAGACCTAAAGTTCGAAGGTCGTGCTTCACCACCTCGTCCCAGGTTTTCCTGGGTCTGCCTCTTCCACAGGTTCCCTCAACCGCTAGGGTGTGGCACTTTTTCACACAACTATCTTCATCCATTCTCGCCACATGACCATACCAGCGCAAACGTCTCTCTTGCACACCACAACTGATGCTTCTTAGGTCCAGCTTTTCTCTCAAGGTACTACACTCTGCCGAGTGTGAGTACCGGCATTACACATCCATCGGAGCATACTGGCTTCATTCTAGCGAGCTTACGCATATCCTCAGCAGTCACGGCCCATGTTTCACTGCCATGTAGCATGGCTGTTCGTACACACGCATCATACAGTCTGCCTTTCACTCTGTGCGAGAGGCCTTTTGTCACCAGCAGAGGTAAGAGCTCTCTGAACTTTGCCCAAGCTATTCTTACTCTAGCAGTTACACTTTCAGCACACCCACCCCCGCTGCTGACTTGGCCACCTAGGTAACGGAAACTATCAACTATTTCTAGTTTTTCTCCCTGGAAAGTGACGGAAGTTGGTCTCAGAGCATTTTCAGTGTTTATTGTTCCTGAGCATCTGCCACATACAAAAACCATCTTCCTAGTTAGCCTTCCTTTGACATTGCTGCATCTCTTATGTGTCCATAGCTTACACTTGGTGCATCTTATAGAGTTTCTATATATATATATAGATATATATATATTATAAAAGAAATCATCAGGAAGCTAGGTGACAAGAATAGTTTTGGCATTTATACACTTAGGCAGGTTTAAGGGGTGGTGGTGGGGGACTTTTTGGGGTAGGCATGGCGCAAACTATCATTCTTAGGGGAGTGGTCAAAGGAATCAGTGATAAAGTAGATAAAAGAATAAATAGAATAATAGAGTTTACATACACATACCCACATACATCCATATACACATGTACACTTAGTCGGTACACATATGTATGTATGAATATAACACGTGCGTCTGTGTATGTGTATGAGTGTGCGTGTGAGTGTGTGTGTGTGTGTGAGTGTTTGTGTTCGTATCAGTGGGTAGAAAGATAGAAGGGAATGTAGAGGGGCAATAAATGGTTTTTTAAGCCAGCTAAGCAAGCTCCCTTGGGAGAAACCTACCTCTGTGTCGGCTTCGTTGGTCGAGGTCAAATAAAAACAATATATATATGTGTATGTATGTATATGTGTGTGTGTATATATATATATATATATATATAACTACAAAATTAGAAAATGGAGAAACATACTTAAATCAATAAAACATCAACTATCAGATGATACCCAATCAATACTTTATTACACCATTACATATCAGTAAAGGCATTATACAAAATATACAGTAAATGTAAATAGACAAAGAGATATAAGTATAAAATTTCAAATATAATATGTAATTAAATCAAATCTGACAGCTGTTTCGGCAGCGAGGGCAGTCATACCTCATTTAACCTATAAGCCATAAAGGTAAGTATAAATGAGGCATTAACAAGGATGCCCCACGGCCTCTTCAGAGAATTAAATTTGTTATAATTGTGAAAAAAATTTATTTTTCCATATACATATAAATATAAAAATATAAAAATGTAAAATATAAAAACTTATGCATAAACTTCATAATGCTACACTTATATAATATAATACTCATTGGTACAATAATGCAAGGTAAACAGAACAAAATAAAACAAAATATATATCAGTGTATATATTAATATTAATAAGCACAGTTATTATACATATTTGGCTAATAGTTTTAAAAAACTAACACATAGGGAGATGAAAAATAATAATAATAATTAAAACCATGGTTCAGTTCATAAAATTATAAAGCTATAAAAGTCAATAAAAATTACTATTAATATTAATAATAATAATAATAATAATAATAATAGATACAGTTATGTTTGCACCAAGTCCATCCTAATACAATAGATGAACTGATTGTTTGGCAATTTTTAACATCTATGTATTAGTCTTGTTGGGTACCTATCTAGCAGTATATTGGATATATGTTATCCCATGGTGGGTTGAATTTTCAACCCCTATCTCATTTTATAATATATATATATATATATATATATATATATATTTACCTGGGACGTAGTCAGTCCACCTGTGCATACCTTCCCTCTTATGACACTTGTGAAGACCTGTTGAGGCAAGTGTGTGACACTTGTGAAGACCTGTTGAGGCAGAGGCAAGTGTGTGACACTTGTGGAGACCTGTTGAGGCAAGTGTGTGACCCTTGTGAAGACCTGTTGAGGCAAGTGAAAATCAAATCAATCAAACCAAATCAAAATAGATGAACATCAATGGAATTTGTATCTTTGTGGTTCCAGTACCGGTGGCACACAAGAAAACCATCCGAACGTGGCCGTAGCCAGTACTGCATCGACTGGCCTCCGTGCTGTGGGCACAACAAACACCATCTGATCGTGGCCGTTCGCCAGCCTCATCTGGCACCTGTGTCGGTGGCACATAAAAACACCATCCGAAGACCCGCGACGTAGTCAGTCCACCTGTGCATACCTTCCCTCTTATGACACTTGTGAAGACCTGTTGAGGCAAGTGTGTGACACTTGTGAAGACCTGTTGAGGCAGAGGCAAGTGTATGACACTTTGTGAAGACCTGTTGAGGCAGAGGCAAGTGTGTGACACTTGTGGAGACCTGTTGAGGCAAGTGTGTGTGACACGTGTGACACTTGTGAAGACCTGTTGAGGCAAGTGAAAATCAAACCAAATCAAAATAGATGAACATCAATGGAATTTGTATCTTTGTGGTTCCAGTACCGGTGGCACACAAGAAAACCATCCGATCGTGGCCGTTCGCCAGCCACATCTGGCACCTGTGTCGGTGGCACATAAAAACACCATCCGAAGACCCGGCGACGTAGTCAGTCCACCTGTGCATACCTTCCTACTTATGACACTTGTGAAGACCTGTTGAGGCAAGTGTGTGACACTTGTGTAGACCTGTTGAGGCAAGTGAAAATCAAATCAAATCAAATCAAATCAAATCAATCAAACCAAAAACAATAGATGAACATCAATGGAATTTGTATCTTTGTGGTACCAGTACCGGTGGCACACAAGAAAACCATCCGAACGTGGCCGTAGCCAGTACCGCATCGACTGGCCTCTGTGATGTGGGCACATAACAAACACCATCCGATCGTGGCCGTCCGCCAGCCTCATCTGGCACCTGTGTCGGTGGCACATAAAAACACCAACCGAAGACCCGGCAAGACTAGTCAGGCCATAACCCGTGGCCCCTACTTGGGACGTAGTCAGTCCACCTGTGCATACCTTCCTTCCTTCTTGTGACACTTGTGAAGACCTGTGAAGACCTGTTGAGGCAAGTGAAAATCAAATCAAATCAAATCAAAATAGATGAACATCAATGGAATTTGTATCTTTGTGGTACCAGTGCCGGTGGCACACAAGAAAACCATCCGAACGTGGCCGTAGCCAGTACCGCATCGACTGGCCTCCGTGCTGTGGGCACGCAACAAACACCATCCGATCGTGGCCGTTCGCCAGCCTCATCTGGCACCTGAGTCGGTGGCACATAAAAACACCATCCGAAGACCCTGCAAGACTAGTCAGACCATAACCTGTGGCCCCTACCTGGGACGTAGTCAGTCCACCTGTGCATACCTTCCTTCTTGTGACACTTGTGAAGACCTGTTGAGGCAAGTGAAAATCAAATCAAATCAAAACAAATCAAAATAGATGAGCATCAATGGAATTTGTATCTTTGTGGTACCAAGGCCGTGGCACAACAGAAAATCATCCGAACGTGGCCGTAGCCAGTACCGCATAGACTGCCTCTGTGCTTTGGGGACGTAACAAACACCATCCGATCGTGGCCGTCCGCCAGCCTCATCTGGCACCTGTGTCGGTGGCACATAAAAACACCATCCGAGCGTGGCCGTCTGCCAGCCTTGTCTGGCAACCTGTGTCGGTGGCACATAAAAACACCATCCGAGCGTGGCCGTTCGCCAGCCTCGTCTGGCACCTGTGTCGGTGGCACATAAAATCACCCACTACACTCTCGGAGTGGTTGGCGTTAGGAAGGGCATCCAGCTGTAGAAACACTGCCAGATCTGACTGGCCTGGTGCAGCCTTCGGGCTCCCCAGACCCCAGTTGAACCGTCCAACCCATGCTAGCATGGAAAACGGACGCTAAATGATGATGATGATGATGATGATATTATATAATTAGGGCTTAGTAAAATAAATTACTTTGCCACATACTGAACTTAGTAGAAATAGCAGCCAAGAAAAATTTTCTTAGCGTTTCTACTACTTAAAGAAAAATTTCTCTCAGATAATGCTTACTCCAGACAGCTCACGAAGGTTTGGAGGTAAATACAGAAAAATATCACAAGTACATAGATCGTTTGAGTACGTCAACGTTTCAAGATTAGCCAAATAAAATCAGCATTTCTTTCGTCAGCTCAAAATTTCTTAATTTGGATTTGGAAACACTAAAAAGAAGGAACTTTACCTATCAGCAAACTTGTCGCTTCAGATGAACCACTCCAACTAACAGTGTCAACAAATTCAAAATGCGCAGGCGTAAATTTCTGCACTCCCCTTCCACCCACGTGGTCTATCTAGCAAACATTATATTTTAACCGCGAGAACCGAGGCAGTATGACCGAGAGAAATGAATTATAATATCAACAATTGAGGGTATAATTTTACCCTCAATTGTTGATATATATATATATATATGTGTGTATGAATGTGTGTATATATATATATATATATGGATATGTGAGCGTGTGTGTATGGGGGTGTATATCCTCTTTTATATTTATTTATTTATTTTACATATATATGTGTGTAGATATTTGTGTGTATGTATGAGTATGGGTATGGGTGAGTACGTAGATGTATGTAAATGTATATGTACATGTGTATATGGATGTATGTGGGTATGTGTATGTAAACTCTATTATTCTATTTATTCTTTTATCTACTTTATCACTGATTCCTTTGACCACTCCCCTAAGAATGATAGTTTGCGCCATGCCTACCCCAAAAAGTCCCCCACCACCACCCCTTAAGCCTGCCTAAGTGTATAAATACCAAAACTATTCTTGTCACCTAGCTTCCTGATGATTTCTTTTGAGTGAAACAGTTCTAGTCCTGTAGAAGCTCCTTCTATAAAATAAATTAATTTACTCTGCTATGTATTGAGTACCTTATTTTACTACTGTGGTTAACCCCGACTCAACCCGGGACCTACATATATATATATATACATATATATATACATATATATATATACATAATATATACATATACATATATATATACATATATATATATATATATGCTAATGATGATGATGATATACATATATTATATATATATATATATATATATATATATATATACATATATATATATATATATATATACATACATATAATATACATATATATTATATATATATATATACATATATATATATATTATATATATATACAATATAATATATATATTATAATACATATATATATTATATATATATATACACATCTATATATATATATATATATATATATACACATCTATATATATATATATATACATATATATACACATCTATATATATATATATATATATATACATATTGTTATATTTCGGAATGGTCATATTGCCAGTTTAGCCAATAAAAACACACGCACTATATATTTGGTGTTATTTTGCTTCAGTGATATTTATTTTTTACATTAATCTTAATCTTATTTCGGCCAAAGTTCTTTCGTCACACTCCTGTGACCGCATCAGTGGTCCTTTGTTTTCTTCTCACTTACTTGTGTCTCTCCTTACTATCCGTCAGCCATTTTGTA
The DNA here is from genome assembly GCF_006345805.1 of Octopus sinensis. Lineage (NCBI taxonomy): Eukaryota > Metazoa > Mollusca > Cephalopoda > Octopoda > Octopodidae > Octopus > Octopus sinensis. The sequence continues at coordinate 56,884,821 of NC_042999.1, read as the reverse complement.
TTTCTATTGTATGTCTTCATTTGCGCATGCTTATATCTCTATGTGCGTCTATGTTTATTTAGTGTGTGTGTGGTGGGGGGGATGCCTGTATATTTTGTATCTTTATCTTCTATTATACATTCTTGTAATTTGTATTTTGTTTTTGTTGTTGTTGCTTTTGTTCTAATTTTGTTCATGTGTTTACATCCACCCATTATTATCATTACATATGCTTGTATGTATGTATAACAACATATTAGTAATAATATAATAAATCTAATCGAAAAAAAAATAAATAAATAAATAAATAAAAAGAATATACTATATAATATACATACATATACACATATATATATATACATATATACACACATATATACACATATACATATACACATATATACACATATACATATATATAGATATTCATTTTTATTTCTTCTCATTACCTGTGTATTTATTATGTTTGCAGGATCCACCATTGTCATATGTTGTGGTGTGCGCTATTGCTTGCTCCATTCTAGTTTTCTATTCAGGCTAGGTTTATTTTCTATTATATGTGTAGCTTCTGTAATTTGTCTAATTGTTGCATCTGTTCTATGTGTGGACAATATCTTAATCTCTATGTTATTGATTGATCCCCCGTGTTCTTGTTCGGCGTGTTGGTACAGAATCGATGCGCTTTTACCTTCCTTGAGTTGTCTCCAATGTTCATTCACCCGCTCACCAATGCTTCTTGCAGTTTCCCCTACGTATGTTACTGTCTTGTTACTGCATCGTCCCTCTATACATCTTATACTATAGACCACATTTCTGGCTTTACAGTTCGTTTGTGGGCTAAATCTACATACAGTGCAATAGTTATCCGTACAGAGAGTTCTACTAAAAGGATAGCTTCTACCAATTATAGATCTGATAGCAGACCTCGTCAGAATAATGAGAAATGTGTCACGCATGTGCGAGCCTACAGAATTAAGAGACACATACAGTATTTCATTCACCGCATGCAGTTTCAGGTTACAGCCATAAAGAAAGGATCAGAGTATACAAAGGAGCCATGAAGAATTTGATAATATATTATGTAATGATAGGAATGGGATTGCCCACTCTATAGGAACAAGTCATGGAACACTATAGAAAGGACAAAAAAGAAATAGGGAAGGCCAACTCTTGGTATGATAGCCATAAATACCAGAGTGTCATGTTCGTTGACACCACCCCTGGAGGTGAACTAGCGTAACCGCTTTAGAAGGACCCTAGATAAACTTAAACTAAGAATTATGGTTGTTGAAAAGCCAGGCAACCCTATCAGATCTATAATTGGTAGAAGCTATCCTTTTAGTAGAACTCTCTGTACGGATACTATTGCACTGTATGTAGATTTAGCCCACAAACGAACTGTAAAGCCAGAAATGTGGTCTATAGTATAAGATGTATAGAGGGACGATGCAGTAACAAGACAGTAACATACGTAGGGGAAACTGCAAGAAGCATTGGTGAGCGGGTGAATGAACATTGGAGACACTCAAGGAAGGTAAAAGCGCATCGATTCTGTACCAACACGCCGAACAAGAACACGGGGGATCAATCAATAACATAGAGATTAAGATATTGTCCACACATAGAACAGATGCAACAATTAGACAAATTACAGAAGCTACACATATAATAGAAAATAAACCTAGCCTGAATAGAAACTAGAATGGAGCAATAGCGCACACCACAACATATGACAATGGTGGATCCTGCAAACATAATAAATACACAGGTAATGAAAGAAATAAAAATGAATATCTATATATATGTATATGTGTATATATGTGTATATGTATATGTGTATATATGTGTGTATATATGTATATATATATATGTGTATATGTATGTATATATATATGTATATTCTTTTTATTTATTTATTTATTTATTTTTTTTCGATTAGATTTATTATTATTATTACTAATATTGTTGTTATACATACATACAAGCATATGTAATAATAATGGGTGGATGTAAACACATGAACAAAATTAGAACAAAAGCAAACAACAAAAACAAAAACAAATTACAAAAATACAAGAATGTATATAACCAGAAGATACAAAATATTACAGGCATCCCCCCCACACACACACTAAATAAACATAGACGCACATAGAGATATAAGCATGCGCAAATGAAGACATACAATAGAAATACAAAATGGCTGACGGATAGTAAGGAGAGACACAAGTAAGTGAGAAGAAACAAAGGACCACTGATGCGGTCACAGGAGTGTGACGAAAGAACTTTGGCCGAAATAAGATTAAGATTAATGTAAAAAATAAATATCACTGAAGCAAAATAACACCAAATATATAGTGCGTGTGTTTTTTATTGGCTAAACTGGCAATATGACCATTCCGAAATATAACAATATCTGTTTCAACACACACGACTTCACATAAAAAATCTTGCACAACAAATATTTAAACATATATATACAATATATTATATATATATATATATACATATATATCACACTTATATATATATTATATACATCTATATACATATATATATGTACATATATATATATATATATATACATATACATACATATATATATGTACATATATATATATATATACATATATATATACATACATATATATATGTACATATATATATATATATACATATATATATACATACATATTATATAATACATATATATATACATACATATATATATATATATAACATATATATATACATACATAATATATATATATATATATATACATACTATATATATATATATATATATATATACATACATATATATATATATATATATATATATATATACATACATATTATATATATAGATACATATATATACATACATATATATATATATAATATAATATATATATACATACATATATATATATATATTATATATATATATATACATACATATATATATATTATATATATATATATACATACATATATTATATATATATATATATATAATATATATATATATATATATTATATATATATAATACTTTATTTAAAGCACCAGAAAATTCAACAAAACTGTTACTGAATTTTCTGCTGCTTTAAATAAAGCATATTACTCTACCACTGGTATTTGAGTACTCTTTTTTTCCACCTTGTTTCACACACTGTAACACACCCAACTATAAAAATTATATACTGTAACACACCCAATTATAAAAATTATATATAGACTTACATTCACAAAATCTAAACTGTTATACAGATTCATACATAGAAAATACTTGAGTCACATAATCTGACAACACCGTCATACCCATTCAACCCAGATTAAAAAAGAAAAAGAAACTCTAATGTATTGCTGTATCATCGGTCACTTTATTAGACCCAAACATTGTACAGGGAAACACATATTGCCAATATTTAGTAGCATACAGAAATGGCAGCTCTCTACTTTCTCACACAGTCCACTGTATCCGGTTTTTTTTTTCTATTTTTTGTGTGTGTGTATTCACAATCAGATTCTGCAGATCTACAGCAATACACTGATTAGTGAATAAAGTGTCGTTCACAGGCTGCACCACAGTGCTCCACATGATTAATAATGCAGACGTACAGAAATGTAAACATTTGTGACATGGTTTTCAGTAAAGCAGAGCATAGTAAATCTAAAGCAGTTAATTTAGGGCCACACTGAGCCTTTCAGCCAAACTATCGACTCATTTGTGTTATATAAGTTTGCTCAATTAGACCTGATCTTTGACAACAAAAAAGCTACATGTAAAAAGCTTATAAATGAAGATCTCTCATTCTCTGTCTCAGTTTGTCGCTATATGAGTGTCTGTGGAGGCACATGGTCTAGTGGTTAGAGCCGTGGACTCACAGTCGAGGGATCGCAGGTTCAAATCTCAGACCGGGTGATGTGTATGTTTATGAGCAAAACACCTAAGCTCCACGCAACTCCGGTAGAAGGTAATGGCAAACTTCCGCTGATTCTTTCGCCACAAGTTTCTCTCACTCTTTCCTCCTGCATCTTGCAGCTCACCTGCAACAGACCAGTGTCCCATCCAGGTGGAGAACCCATACACCAAGGAAACCGGGAAACCGGTCCTTATGAGCTAGGTGTGGCTTGAGAAGGAACAAGCAATATGAGTGTGTGTGTTTGTGTGTGTGTGTGTGTGTGTACTTCTGCATGTATAAGCCTGTCTTTGCATGCATGTGTGTGTGTATGTTTGTGTATGTATGTGTGTGTGTATGTGTGTGTGTGTATGTGTGTGTGTGTGTGTGTGTGTGTGTGCATGCATGCATGTGTCTGTGTATTTTTCTCTTGATGCTTGTTCTTATTTGTCTCTGCATGTGTGTATGAGTGTGTAGACATGCTTGTGTGTATGTGTGCATCTACTTGTTTCTGCTTGCATGTCTGCATGCGTGTGTGTGTGTTTATCTCTCTCTCTCTCTCTCTCTTCTCTCTCTCTCTCTCTCCTTACATCTTATATGTCTCACTTTGGACCATTTTTTTTACTTGTTGCTTATAGAGCCTTTGGGACCATGGGATTACAAAGTTAATTCTGCAACCTCACAACTATATCTGTGATCATATGAGCCAAAATCTCTTTTTTTATATATAGTTTCACTCATAAAATCATTTTGTGAAGTAAATGTTCATTTGATAAAATTTTTAGAACATTGCATTATTTTTTGCTTCAAAATGGAATATTTTTTCATTTTCATTTTTTTTTTATAGCGTCCATTTTTTCCATTAATTTCCATTTTAAAACTTCACGTGCGAACCTCTTCAATGATTAATTTATGGAACAGACATGTTTTAAAAGTGAAAGGTCAATATAAAGTGAATGTTGGAAACATTAAAACATGAAGGCTGGACAACAGCTTCAGAACTGTTGTCATTATTTAGCCTTGGTCCAGCTCTGAATGAGCAGAACTATGATTATATGTATTCCAGCCATGACTCTCCTATTTTATAGAACATTTAGAATTACATCGACCAATTAGTCATCATTATCATTTAGCGTCTGTTGCCCATGCTGGTATGGGTTGGGTGGTTTGACCAGAGCTGGTATGCTGACTCCAGTCTGCACTTGACTCCAGTCTGATTTGGCATGCTTTCTATAGTCGGGTGCCCTTCCTAACACCAACCACTCCAAGAGTTTAATGGGTGCTTTTACATACTACCAGCACAGGTGCCAGTTTGTGTGACACCATTATCTACCACAACTACAATTTCACTTGGCTTGATGGATTTTCTTAAGCACAGTATACTGCCAAAGGTCTTGGTCATTTGTCATTACCTCTGTGAGGTCCAATGATCAAAAGGTGCTTTTTAAGAGCCACTGGCATGGGTGCTAGTTACATGACACTGGGATCAGCCACATTGCCTCTGTGAGGTCCAGTGCTCGCAAGGTGATTTTTACATGCCTCTAGCATGGGTGCCAGTTACATGACACTGATAATAGTCACAACTATGGTTTCATTTAGCTTGCCAGGTCTTTTCAAGCACAGTATATCAACAAGGGTCTCAGTCACTAGTCATTGCTTCCGTGAGACCCAACATTAGCAGATCATGCTTTACCACCTTGTCCCAGGTCTTCTTGGATTTCTCTCTTCCACAGCTTCCTTCCACTTGTAGAGATCAGCACTTCCTCACACAGCTGTCCACATCCATACGCATTACATGACCATACCACTGCAGTCATCTCTCTTGCACACCACATCTTATGCCTCTTATGCCCAACTTTTCTCTCAAGACGTTTACACTCTGTCATACATGCACACTAACATTGCACATGCAGCAAAGCATACTAGCATCATTTCTTTCAAGCCTATACATGTCCTCAGTCACAGTCCATGTTTCACTGCCATGTAGCATGGCTTTTCACGCACAGGCATCATCATACAATCTGCCTTTCACTCAGAAGTAGGAGCTCTCTGAACTTTGCCCAACCTAAAATGGTTGAGTATGATATGAAAGAGATTTGGCTGCTCATTTGAGAAAGCCAAATGACTGTTCCAAGGCCTTGCTCATTTGCTCAAGCTTCCATTTTGATGATTTATAATCATATGGCAAGTAAAAAAATCAAATTTGTTTCTCATCATTCTGAATTAATATACCTCATTAAGTATTGTTAATTATCCTTTAAAATAAATTCTAATGTTTAAAATTCTCATCTAAACAAAATGTTTCAGAAGTTATACAGATACATCTGCAATCAACTTAATTAGTTCCATCTGCTTCTTGGTGAATAATTTGTAAGTTTTTACTTGATAACTTGCCTGTACACAACTTTGGTGTTAATTGTCAGAATTATAACAAAGCTGTCTATTGTTTCCCTATATTGTGACCCATTGCTGCTACCAAAACTGACTTTAATTATCACAATGTCTCAGATATTAAGATAAATTACATATGTTAATGATTGAAGAGAGCTAATTTAGTTGGAATAAAACATATATATATATATTCTATGCTAATTTTGTACAAAGATACACTTATAGTCAATGCAATTTTAAGATAGGTGCAACAAGTGCTACAGAACCAGGATCCAGGAAGCCAAGTCCATTGGTAACATATTGTTATTGATAGGTTGGGCTTCCTTGACCCTGGTGCTGGTTAAGCCCATCAGTCCCTATGGAGCAGAGGGCATCAACAACTTTTCTTCACTGTTCTTGGCTCTGAGCAGTCTTTTTGTCATCTGTCCATCCCCCTGAGAGAAGGTCTTCCTCTCTCAGTTTTAAATTGTCTTTGATAGAAATATCAAGTAGTGATTTTTTTTCTAGGGAGAGTTGTTGGCCTGATGCTACCTCAGTTTTACCTCTTGGAAGAGGTGGTCCATATTACCCTGGCCTCTGTTCGTTGATCTGTCCAGCCTGGGAGGCCCTATCAAGAGCTTGTGCTCTGCTGGCATATCTTGTAGGGTCATTGCAGGGTCATTACTAGCCACCACATGGTAACAAGGACTGCACTCTGTGGTGGCCATCAATAACATAAATTTATCACATTTTGATTGGAGTAAGTGCCTACTTGTCCTGGGGATAACTTTAAACTGCATCCAGTTGTGGGGCCCTGGTTCAGGAGTTGCAGGATTTTGTGAAGTGTAGAACCACCTCTTAGTCACTATTGTTTCCAGGTCTATTCTGACCCATGCGGAGGCGTTTGGCTTAGTGGTTAGAGCGTTAGACTCATGATCATAAGATTGTGGTTTTAATTCCTGGACTGGGCGATGCGCTGCATTCTTGAGCAAAACACTTCATTTAACATTGCTCCAGTCCACTCAGCTGACAAAAATGAGTAATCCTATGATGGACTGGCATCCCATCCTGGTGAGGAACTTATATGACATGGAAGCCAAGAAACCAGCCCTTATGAGCTGGCATAACTCAAGAAGGTAACTTTTTATTCTGACCCAGAGCAGAAGCATCTATCAGAGTCCTGGCTATGCTAATGTGTGCAAATAGAGGTCAGCTGTGAATATGGAAACAAACAGCTCACAAACAAATCACCAGTGGCCTCTTGGAAAGGCCTAACACCTGGTAACCATCCAAGCCTTGGTCACATTGAAATCATGAGATGGATGTGAACTATTTCAACAGATGAACTTACTTTGTTAATAGCAAATATCACTAGATGCTGAGTCAACAAACTATCAATGGCTAGGATTAACCAGTTCAGTTACCTATCAATCTGTAGTTGTGGTGCATGCAGATGAGATATCAAACTATCAAAAATTGGTTCAGGCTTATTGGTCTTGTCAATGATGATTAAGCGCTCATTTCCTTTATGCAGTGCTTGGATCTGCAAACACCAAAAGATAGTCCTGATGCAGTCCGTATCATATTCCTACAACTTTGCATAAAAGTATTAAATGTATTGCAGTTATCCAATTGTTATCCAATTGTGGAGGCGCAATGGCCCAGTGGTTAGGGCAGTGGACTTGCGGTCAGAGGATTGCGGTTTTGATTCCCAGACCGGGCGTTGTGTGTTTATTGAGCGAAAACACCTAAAAGCTCCACGAGGCTCTGGCAGGGGATGGTGGCAACCCCTGTTGTACTCTTTCGCCCCAACTTTCTCTCACTCTTTCTTCCTGTATCTTGAGTAATGCTGCGATGGACTGGCGTCCTGTCCAGCTGGGGGGAACACATATGCCACAGAAACCGGGCCCATGAACCTAGTTAGGCTTGAAAAGGGCGCATAAAATAAAATAAAAAGTTATCCAACTGGAACAAGTAGCTTCAATCATAATTCATTTCTCTGATGTATTTCTCTTTACATTATCTCACTTAACAATCCCTGCATAATTTCTCATTTTATCATAGAACTAGCAGTATCGCCCGGCGTTGCTCGGGTTTGTTTCAACCCGCCGGAATTGGAATTTTTGAAAAGTAAAAATTTTGCATTATGTAGCTTGTTATTCTCTTCAAGTAAACATTTTTCTGGTTGAAATACACCGAAAAGTGGTGACACGGCAGTGAAAAAATCGTAAAAAATAAGGATTTTCATAGAAAAAAGCACCTTTTTTATGTAAATAATTTTTGGTGTTAACATGGTCCGATTTGAATTTTATCTTCTTCTATCATACTCTCAATTTTAGTCAACTTGCACCGCAGGGTCTCGGAGGAGATAGTGTTAGTTGAAGGCTACCAAACCTGCTGCACACAGACAACTTCAGCTTTATATAGAGAGAGATAACACACACACATTAATACACATACATACGCACACACACACACACACGTATGTATGTATGGATGTATGTATGTATGTATATATGTACATCTGTCCACTTCTTGCCATATTTTTATCCTTCACTTCCTACACACACACACACACACGCACACATACACACACACACACCTTCTTAGCTTACAATTTCTTTCTTTCAACAATTGACAACTGAAGTACGCTCGCCAATGAATACTACCAAAAGTTAGCGACTGATCTCTGTTGCCTTTTTTTTTTTGAGGATTGGTTTAAGCATTAATAAGAGAAAGTAACAGAATGTGTGATGTTGAATAAGAGTTACAGAAACAGGATATGATAGTGGTATACACTTGCAAAGAGAAAGTAGGAGAAAGTGTGGTAATAGCAGGAGCAAAGCATTTGAAATGAGAGAGGCAAATCGTAAAATATTGAGTTTTCTCGAATTTTTGCTTAATTGGGGGTGAAATTGAAAAAAATGTATATGCCATGACCCAATGGAATCTACTTCGAAAAATCATAGGTAAATTCCAATTGAATAAATTCTATATTGTACAATTGTATTAAAAAGAAACATAGTCACAGGCAGAGAAAAAAGATATAAGAGATAAAAATGTGTTTCTTTGTATTATTTATAATTTGTCAGGAGCCCAGTTTCCTTCTAATTAATTAATGCAGGATTAACTAATTATATATAGGCCTTAGAGATCATCAGGTTTAAAAACAATGACACTTTTAAATAACTTAATGGTAAAAGTGCTTATAGTATATGAGAATATTCCATATGTTCATACACAAAATATGCATGTTTATGCTCAAGATATATAGACATAGATATACATACATAATGCATATATATATGTATGTGTGTGTGTATGTGTGTAAAATGTTTAGGCATAAATGAAATGGAGGCACATGGTCTAGTGGTTAGAGCAACGGACTCACAGATGAGGGATCGCGGGTTTGAATTTCAAACCGAGCCATGTGTGTGTTTATGAGCGAAACACCTAAGTACCACGCAGCTCTGGCAGGAGGTAATGGTGAACTCCTGCTGATTCTTTCGCCACAACTTTCTCTTGCTCTTGCTCTTTCCTGCTGCATCTTGCAGCTCACCTGTGACGGACCGGCGTCCCGTCTAGGTGGAGAACCTATACGCCAAGGAAACCAGGAAACTGGCCCTTATGACCCAGGCATGGCTCGAGAAGGAACAGACATAAATAAAATACATGTATGTATATAAATAATGTATGTCAGCTCTTGTCGAGCTGTCCAACCCATGCTAGCATGGAAAAAGGATGTTAAATGATGATGGTGGTAGTGGTGGTGGTGGTGGTTGTGCTGGTGCTGGTAGTGGTGGTGGTGATGCATACATACAAACAAACATACATTGATACATACATGCATGCATGCATACATACATACATACATACATACATATGTATGTACATACATATGTATGTACATACACATGTATGTACATACATACACACATACTCATGCGCTTCCATAATGCTTAAATACATAGATATCATTATTATTTACTATTCACTTTCCCATGCCTGCATGGGTCAGATGAATTTGTTGAGGCAGAGGTACTTCCTGTTGCCAACACTCAACTGTTTCCAAGTAACGTAATATTTCCCTTTGTCCAGACATTTTATTGTGGAAGACTGGAAATGAACAGCATTGCTCATATGACAGTGATTCTTGTTTACAATCATGACACCAGCACCTGTTCTGGCACTGTTTTCCTCTATATCACCAGCAGAGAAATGAGTCACTGGTATCTCTAGCAGTCAAGTACCTATCATTGATGAGACCAAAGAAGGTCGAAATCCCGTGATCTGATGGTCTCAAGGCTGGAGAAGGTGGTGATTTATCTCCCCACTAGTGATACAAACAAGAGAGAATTTTTGCACCAAAAGCCTATAGGAGAGTATCTCTCATGGTATCTCCTACAGTATAGTCTGTTCTAACAGAACATCCACATTTAAGTGGCAGTAAATCTTACCTCTTGGTATTAATCCTACCTCTGTTGCTAATATATATTTTTTTAATTGCAACTCCAGTACCTGTTCTGGCACTGTTTTACTATATATCGCTGGCAGGGAGATGAGTCGCTGCAATCTCTAGCAGTCAAGGATACATCATTGACAAGCCCAAGGAAGGTTGAAATCATGTGATCTGGTGATCTTAGTGCTGAAGATGGTGGAGATTTGTCTCCCCACTAGCAATGTAAGCAACAATGCATTTTGCACCAAAAGCCAGAATGAGAATTTCTCTCATAGTATCTACCATAGTATAGTTTATTTTAAGAGAGCATCCATAATTAAGTGGGAATAATTAATCATCATATGTTGGCAAAACAAAGATACACACACACACACACACATATATCATGGGCTTCTTTCAGTTTTCATCAATCAAATCCTCTGACAAGGCTTTGGTCAGCTCAGAGCTATAGCAAAAGACTTTTTCTCCTGCAGTGGGGCTGAACCTGCGACTGCACATGGTCGGGAAGCAAGCTTTGAACCACCCAGCCACATGTGTGTGTGTGTGCGTGTGTGCGCGTGCGCGAGTGTGCATGCAATTTATATTATCAGCATCTTTGCTTTACGTCAAATTTCCAAACCAGGTGAGATTGGATGAATTTCTCATACTCACACTCAGAAACACTGACACACACACACATACATATATGTTTGTGTGTAAGCAAACATATATTCATACATATAATGTGTGTGTGTGTGTGTGCGCGCGCACGCACATATGTGTGTGTGTATGTAAGTATATGTATATATGTATATATGATAAGATAAGTATATGTGTGTGTGTAAAGAAAGAGAGAGAGAGAGTATTGCAGAAATGCATACACACTCAATGAGGTTAATCTTGTACTTACCAGTCGTCACAAAGAAACTCGTTATACCATTTAAAAAAACAACAACAACAACAAAAACCCAACCTATTGTTCTCATTCTGATTCCATCTTCCATTTATCCAATTTCTATCAAAAGAAACCATATACTGTGTTATTTGTACATTAACCATGTATTCAATGAGATCAATTACATTTATTATCCAGTGTTTACACAGTCAAAGAGTTATAGCGCTGTACTGATTGTGCAGCTGATTTGCACTCTGTTTCTCTGCATGGTTGTCTTTATTTTTATTCTTCCAAAATATTTCAAACCTCTTTTGTTAGGTTTATAAATAGACAAAATATAGATATATATATATATGTGTGTGTGTGTGTATGGGCACTGGCTTGTCTACTGACTAAAAGATAGAAAAACCATATATATATATATAATAATAAATATTAGGGAATAAATCCAAATTTACAGGGAAAGATCAGATTTAGGATTGAATCCAATTTTATAGTAAAATATTATATATTATGTATTGGCTTAAGTCTTTCTTTGTTTGATTTGCATAATAGTGGTTTTGTCTCTAATATAATATAACATATATATATATGTGTGTGTGTGTGTGTGTGTGTGTGTGTGTGTGGTGTGTGTGTGTGTATATATATATATATTATATATATATATATAACTCCAAGAAAGTTAGAGGTTGTGAATCCAACCCACTAAGGAATAATATCTATCCAATATACTGCTGGTAGAATACCCAATTATTAATGCACAAGTGTTTTTTATTGTATTGCAATTACATTACCTAATGTACTAAATGGGTGAAGGTAAAGAGATATTTTACCATTTGCTATATATATATATATATATATGTTAAGGTATGTAGAAAAATACAACATGGACAAGAACGTATAACTCATAGAAGACGATACAATAAACATGGACAGGACATTCGAACCCCTCAGTCTTCAGTCAAGAACCGGATCATCGTAGTAATTTCGGCTGATTAATCTTGAGATTACTAGATCATGGCCAGCCCTCCAAGAAAAACTAAGCTGGAAGCGTAGATTTCCTGGAGAAGGATCGAATGCATACGAACACCAGGACAGCAAAAGGGACAGATATAAAAAAAAACAAAAAACAATAATGGAATACAGAAACATGAAATACAGAAGCATTAACGGTGAAAACAACAAGTGTCTTACGACTGATAACAAGCAAACAAATTTTTTCTCTGGCGCATTGGAAAAAGCCTTTATAGCGGCGGATGAAGAACAACGATGTTAACACGACGAGGGTCAGGAGCTGAAAGGCAGATTTCGGCCAACAGTCACGTGACAGAGAAGAGGGAAAAGAAAAGAAAGAGAAGCAAAGGAAGAGAGAGAGAGAAAAGGGGACAAAACGCAACAAAGAGAGAGAAGAGAGAGAAAGAAGGAATCAGAGAGGAGAAGGGATGGGTGTCGAAGAATGACCTGTGAGTGCAGAGCGAGACAAAGAAATAGGAGGGTAGTGGAAGACTAGACCAAAGGATCAGAGGAAAGAGAAGATGAATAGAGAGAAAGTAAAAATGAGAGAGAGAGAGAGACAAACAGAGAGTCGTACCAATTATTAAGAATATGTGTTCACATTAATGATAAAGGGGGTATGGGGCGCCTGGAATATATGTTAAGGTATGTAGAAAAATACAACATGGACAAGAACGTATAACTCATAGAAGACGATACAATAAACATGGACAGGACATTCGAACCCCTCAGTCTTCAGTCAAGAACCGGATCATCGTAGTAATTTCGGCTGATTAATCTTGAGATTACTAGATCACGGCCAGCCCTCCAAGAAAAACTAAGCTGGAAGCGTAGATTTCCTGGAGAAGGATCGAATGCATACGAACACCAGGACAGCAAAAGGGACAGATATAAAAAAAACAAAAAACAATAATGGAATACAGAAACATGAAATACAGAAGCATTAACGGTGAAAACAACAAGTGTCTTACGACTGATAACAAGCAAACAAATTTTTTCTCTGGCGCATTGGAAAAAGCCTTTATAGCGGCGTGTGTGTGTGTGTGTGTATATATATATATATATAACTCCAAGAAAGTTAGAGGTTGTGAATCCAACCCACTAAGGAATAATATCTATCCAATATACTGCTGGTAGAATACCCAATTATTAATGCACAAGTGTTTTTTATTGTATTGCAATTACATTACCTAATGTACTAAATGGGTGAAGGTAAAGAGATATTTTACCATTTGCTATATATATATATATATATGTGTGTGTGTGTGTGTGTGTGTGTGTGTGTGTGTGTGTGTGTGTGTGTGTGTATATATATATATATATATATATATATATATATAACTCCAAGAAAGTTAGAGGTTGTGAATCCAACCCACTAAGGAATAATATCTATCCAATATACTGCTGGTAGAATATCCAATTATTAATGCACAAGTGTTTTTTATTGTATTGCAATTACATTACCTAATGTACTAAATGGGTGAAGGTAAAGAGATTATTTTACCATTTGCTATATATATATATATATATATATATATATATGTGTATCATCATCATCATCATCATCATCATTTAACGTCCGCTTTCCATGCTAGCATGGTTCAACTGGGGTCTGGGGAGCCCGAAGGCTGCACCAGGCCAGTCAGATCTGGCAGTGTTTCTACAGCTGGATGCCCTTCCTAACGCCAACCACTCTGAGAGTGTAGTGGGTGATTTTATGTGCCACCGCCACAGGTGCCAGACGAGGCTGGCGAACGGCCACGCTCGGATGGTGTTTTTCATGTGCCACCGACACAGGTGCCAGACGAGGCTGGCAGACGGCCATGCTCGGATGGTGTATTTTATGTGCCACCGACACAGGTGCCAGATGAGGCTGGCGAACGGCCACAATCGGATGGTGTTTGTTACGTGCCCACAGCACGGAGACCAGTCGATGCGGTACTGGCTATGGCCACGTTCGGATGGTTTTCTTGTGTGCCACCGGCACTGGTACCACAAAGATACAATTTCCATTGATATTCATCTATTTTGATTTGGTTTGATTTTCACTTGCCTCAACAGGTCTTCACAAGTGTCACAAGAATATATATATATATATATATATATCATTATGGCATGGCTGGCATGGTTTGGAGAGTTTTTGACCTGAGCTGGCAAGCTGCAGAGTTGTACTGGGTTCCAGCCTGAATAAGCCTCGTTTCTATGGCTGGATGCCCCTTCTAACACCAAGCACTTTACAGAGAGTATTGGGTGCTTTTTACATGGCACCAGCACATCACTCAGTGGTTAGAGCATCAGTCTCACAATCATGAGGCTCTGAGTTTCATTCCCAGACCGGGCTCTGCATTGTGTTCTTGAGCAAGACACTTATTTCACATTGCTCCAGTTCACTCAGCTGTAGAAATGAGTTGCGATGTCATTGGTGACAAACTGTATCAGTTTTTACCTTTCTCTTGGATAACATCAATGGTATGGTGAGGGGCGGCTGGTATGCTTGGTTAACTACTGGTCATCCATAAACAATCTTGCTTGGACTTGTGTCTCGGGGAGAACTTCCTCGATGCAATCCTATGGTCATTCATGAATAAAGTGGAGTCTTTATCCTTTACTCTTTATATGTAAGAATATAAAGCCAATAGATCTGAGAATTGAAAATATGTATGTATATATATATATATATATGTAAATATAATATGTGACAATTATTCAGTAGCCATGATAAAACTCCGAGTTTCGGATGTCGGGGCAGAAACCCATGCTGCCATCTCTTCAGTTATCTGGCCATCAAAAAAATGGCATGACTGGATAACTGAGGAGATGGTGGCGTGGGTTTCCGCCCCAACATCTGAAACTCAGGGTTTTATCATGGCTACCGACTAATTGTCACATATTATATTTACATATAAATTCCTCTATTTACATAATATCGAGGTCTCTTTCATTCTTTTGTTGTCTTACCTTTTCTATCAATATATATATATATATTTAACCAAGTGACTTTCATGGGATTATGCCTGTTTTGTGACCTTTTTTTCATAGTATGCAAGAAATTATGTATATATGTTTGTGTTAATATATGTGCTCAGAATTATACTAAATGGCCTAGTAGTTAGGGTATTGCACCCACAATCTGGCAACTGTGGTTTCAATTCCTGGATCGGCTGGTGTGTTGTGTCATTGAGCAAAACACTTCATCTCACATTCCTTTACAATCACTTCAGCACTTGACAGGTGGTGCTAAACTTTAATGACACAATAGATATGTTGTATAAAACTTTCAGTGAAAAAAAGCTCATTGTTCAACACATGTTGGAAGTGTCTGAACATAGAGAAAAAACAACAACAAGGACTATATCACATGCTGGTAGAGTTAACAGGAAATGCAAGAAGTTTAAGGTGGATGAATTAATACCACTTATGTTCAAATTCCTGATTTTTACACAGGGACTTACTGCAGAAGAGGACGCAAAAGTTAGAACTAGAATTCTCACAAAGCTGAAACAAAACCAGGATGTAACCCTACAGCAAGTGTCAGAAGAATGTGAAAGGATAGTCAAATTAAGACATGACACAGAGGAAATTGAAAGTAAAGATTACTTCCAAGTAAAGCAGGTGCAAAATAGTCAGAACAGAGATAAAGTGTTTTATAAAATCATGACAAAAATCAGGAAATAAACCCATGTTATGCATGTGGAGGGAAAATTATCCATTTAAAAAAGCAGAATGCTTTCATCGTGGAAATATAGGACATATAAAAATATAGTGTAGAACAAAGATGAAAAAAGCCAGAACAATGGCAAAAGAATAAATAGTATGCCATCGGAAGAAATTGGCAATATAATGATGAGAAAGTTTGTGAAAGCAAAAATCAGAAATACAAGTGTTAAAATGCAGTTGGACAATATCAACATTATAAATGAAAAAGTGTGGAAATATCTCGACAAGCCAAAAGGTAGCACATGGTGTTACAGGAAAAAGATTATATTTTTTTGGTGAATTCATATGGAATGTAACATTACAAGGTCAAACAAAAAGGCTAAGATATATGTGTTAAGAAGTTCACTTAATCTGTTCAGCTCAGAATGCATAGAACTATTCAAAGTATGGAATACAGCCATAAGTGTTTTGTGCAGAAATGTAGTCGGTTCAGTTGAAGGTTCGAATGCAGCTGAGAGGCTGAAACAAAACATTGCTGTAAAACATAGTGGAGCATCTGTATGTCAACTAAAATGAAATAAAAATTCCCCATAATACAGTTCTATAACCACTACACCATATGCCCGTGGGCATATGGTGTAGTGGTTAAAAGCACAGGCTACTAACCCCAAGATTCCAAGTTCGATTCCAAGCAGTGACCTGAACACTAATAATAATAATAATAATAATAATAACATCAAAAAATACCTTAGGAATGAGAACCCAGATTCGAAATTTCTGCAAGACACCTGAAGAAGGGTGGAGAGTATATCAGCCGAAACGTTGTGTTAACAACAAACAAGATGAGGACAAATATCCATCGAATGTAAATAATGTAAATAAAAATTGCCCATGGCAAAAAGTAAACATTGTTCAAAAGTAGATGTTCTGTGGTCCAGACTACACATCAATTTCACTGGTCCTTTAAACGGTTATTACTACTTAGTGGTAATCAATAGTTTCTCGAAATGGCCAGAAATTTGCAAGTGTAAAATAAAAAAAACCCTCTTCAACTATGATAAATTTTTTAACATAAATTGTTTGCAAGGTTTGGCATCCCAGACAAGATAGTGTCTGACAATGGAAAGCAATTTGTGTCTAGTGAATTGAAAAAAATTTGTTAAACATTCATGGTAGAATATATAACTACAGTGCCATACCATCCCAGATCTAATGGACAGGCAGAATGTTTTGTTGATACCTTCAAGAGAGCCCTAAGAAAGTTGAATAAGGATGTCATGGATGAGGTAGCTCTACAACAATCCTTAAGAGTGTACTGTGTGACACCCAGTCTGAATGCACCAGGGGCTAACTCACCAGTGGAGCTGATGTTTGCAATGAAAGTAAAATCAGTCTTTGATAAATTGCTACCTGGCAAGAAAAGAAAAAGTGCCTGGGAAGACACAGCAAGATTCTTTAAAGTTGGTGAAAAGGTGTATATGAGGGCACACAAGAATGGAAAGCAGAGTTGGGAAGATGGTGTAATTACCAAATGCATAGGTAAAATGATGTATTGGGTAAAAAGTAGAAAAAGCCTACAAAGGGGACACAGGAACCAACTGGAAAAGAGATTTGTGGAAAGCAAACCAAAGAAGTTGGAGGAACCGATGGAATGGCTGTATGAAATGTTCCAAGTACCAACACCACTGCAGGTGATTGAACCCAGGTGTACAAGTGAGAGGAAAAGAAAATATACAGAGTTCCTGAAAATATATGCCAAGTACAAAAAATATTAAAATTGTATGGAAAAAAAAAGACTCACAAATGGGAGGTAGGGTGAATAAAAAAGGATTATTGCTGAATAAAATGACACTACCTAAGGAAAGCTTGAAAGGGGAGATGTTGTAGGGAATTAGTAATAATGGTACATCCCTCCCACATGAGGAATGGAATAACTTAGTCACTATAAGTAAAGAGAAGTACATGAAGTACCAGAGTGCATAGTAGGCGGTCAGAGATGGTCGTGTCTGTACTAGTTTTATTAAATATACTGTATACTGAAGTGTGTGTTATAATAATCCTAACGTTATTAAGGATTATAACAGATCATAACACACACACACACACACATACACACACGCATACACACACACACACATATATATACATGCATACATACAAACATACATGCATACATACATACATATAAATAAATATATATATATAAATACTAAAATAAAATATGTATTAATTACCAGAACATATGCATGTCACTGGGAACCAACTCATCTCCAAGAAAATTAATTGGAACCTTTGTCAGCCAGGCATAAACACAAAGAGAGAGCATTTAACCAGAATATAAGTGCACTCATGCAAACAAAACGATAATGTGCAAGGTGTCAATACTTTGTTGTAACATGACTGATTCCAGTCTCCCATATACATGTGCAGATGAATATTAGAATGCATCAAGAGATGCAGAACGATCTGTACTCAGAGTATTAAGTATATAATTATTTCAAAATGCATCAGTAATGTATCTTAAATAGAGGAATCTATCTCTAAAAAGCTACATTTAGAGCATTATAAATTGAGTGTGTGTAAATGCATATGCATGTATATGTATACATACATATACATGTCATGTGTGTGTGTGTGTGAAAAATGGAACATGTTCTATAAGTTTCTCATGGATTTAACTTTGGATAAAAATTATATGGAACCCACAGGCTTTCAGGGAGAATTTGCTCGAATATATTTTGCAATATATATATAATATATATATATATATATATATATGTAAAATACAAAATGGGACAAGAACGCAAAACATCCGGACAACTAGGTGATACAAAAAGGGACAACAAAACATCCAGATAGACGATAGAAAAAAACACACAAAAAGGACATGTATGCATATATATATATATATAAATATATGATGATCTCATTTGAATGAAACAGTTCTAGTCCTGTAGAAGCTCCTTCTATAAAATAAATATGTATATATATATATATATATATATATATATATATATATATATATATATATATATGAATGAAAGAATAGAGTCAAACGAAGATGTTAACAAAATTCCTTTACTCTCGACATATGTTTCGACGACAGCATCTTCGTTCGACTCCATTCTTTCATTCATTCATATACAACACACAAATTTCTACACAAGAAACCGGAGTTTCTACCCTTGACAGGTCGCTTCAACCGTGTTTTCTGATGTAAATTTGCTACCTAGGTTTCGGTTAAACGAATTTTCCATGCTGACGATAAACATAGGATAATTCATTCACCTACTTAAATATATATATATATATATATATATATATATATATATATATATAAATATCACGTGATCACGTGACCGACCAGACCATCAGATGTTGTTACACATTGCTGGTCACAATGCGTTTGCATTGTTTTAGCCTTCAAATGACGCCACCCCGCTGGCTAAGCGAGCAGGTCAATATATAACAACATGTCAAGACATGTCAAGAAGTCTGGATGTGCTTTCAGGAAGACATTGTTTATAAACCGGAAAATGCAAGACAAATATGAATGCACTCACACAAACATAAGCTCACCTAGATACACATACATACATATGTACACACACACAAACAAGGAAGGGCATCCAGATCAGAACACTGCCAGATCAGACTGGAGCCTGGCGCAGCCTCCTGGCTTCCCAGACCCCAGTCAAACCGTCCAACACATGCAAGCATGGAAAACAGACGTTAAAAGAAGAAGAAGAAGACGACGACGACGACGACGACACGACGACGACACGACGACGACGACAACGCTGCTGCTGCTGCTGCTTACATACATACATACATACATACATACATACATACATACATACATATATAATTTTATTATGTAGCATTATCAAATTATTTTATTAGTCCAAAATACCCTAATTTAGATATCAGTTGGCAGAGAAAGACAGAGAAATGTTAATGCAACAGAATATTATAATCTTTTTAACATCTATTTATAAATTTCTTAATGTCCAATATCTTTTGAAAAGTAATAATTAAAATGTCGAACTTATCATATAATCTAATATATCTTTTTTTTTTTTTTTCTCTTTGTATCTTCTTTTTTCAGATCCCTTCATTGCAAGTCATAAAAATTACATTGAGGTTCTACGTGATGGTGAAAATAAGTCAGATGATGACAATAACGTATCGCAAGACTGCTACGAACGTTGTCACTTGGAATCACAGCTTGCAGCTTCCCAATCTACAACAGGCTGTGACAGCATCCCTTCCCAAAATGTAACTAAATGTCGAGAGTTGCAACTGTTTGGCAATCATTCGGCTGTCATGGCAGGTGGTTCTAGCCACCTCCTTTTAACATTTAAATCATCAAGCAGCTTTTGGTGTAATTTAGTTAAATATGTACATATATTTTGGCTTTCGCAGACTTTATATCAATATTTGTCTGCTGGACTCACCTAGAATTGGTTTTAGAATTCTTTCCCTTATGCTTCATCTGTCCTAAATTGTTTGTGTCCATAGCTGGGGTTGTTATAACTAATTCCACTCAAATTTAAATACAAAAGAAGACATATACACAGAACAGAAAATGTGTGTTTAGTTTATAGACACACTTACATTAAAAATAGAAGTTGCCAAGATAAAAAGATAGGAAAAAGAAAAATATATCTCTTTCAATTTTCTGGCAGTAAATTTTCTGTCCTTTTAGATTTTCTGAAAAGAGAGGAAAAAAAAAATTCTTTTAATAATTATAGTGTTTGTGGTTATATATATAAAAAGAAAAACAGAAAAAAAAAATCAAACAAAAAATGTTTTATCAAGGCATTTGATGTTTTGGTTAAGTATTAAAATTATGGTTGATGGCATATTCTTAGGTGTGCTCCAGTAAGAGAAATTTGAAAAAGAAAGAAAAAAAACAACAACAAAATTCTTTGAAGCAAATAAAGGATGAAAAGAGAGAAAGGTTACTGAAATTATATGTATGTATGTATGTGTGTGTGTGTAAGCATGCATGCATGTATACATACATATGTATGTATGTATGTGTATATATAGATACATATATATCATATATATATATATATATATATATATATACCGTAATCCGGGGTGAATAGGGACAATAACCGGGGAAAAATATTTTCTCGTTTCTTTCTAGTTATTTTGTACTACAAAATAGCTAGAAAGAAATTAGCACAATTTGAGTTATCTCATCTTTATTGTTCTAAAATATTTTTTCCTGGTTATTGTCCCTTTTTACCCCTTAGTCCCTATTCAACCCAGATTACGGTACACACACACACACACACACACACACACATATATATATATATATATATATATACAATCTAATAGTGTTAACAGAGAGGAGAGAAAATACCAGCAAAATATATATGTGTGTATACATGGAGGTGTGTGTGTGTGTGTGTGCGTGCGTGTGTGGATTGACAAGCTGAAAATGTTGAATCAGGAGGGTTCCAGTCACATGGATTGATGAATGATAGTTATTTACTGCACACATACAAAAACACTAAAATATCTCTCAGAAACATCATTTCAGTAGCCAGGAAAAAAAAGTATTTTATTGCTGTTAAAAAAAATTTTTTTTTTTAATTGCAAAATAAACAAAATTCAAATCTTCCCTATCAAGTCTATCTATTATTATGGCAATATATATATATATATATAAATGAAGTTATAAGTAATCATGATAAAAAAAAAAGCATTCATATATTCTATGGATGTGTATTTGAGACACAAATAGCGGAACCAACAGACACAAATGACAGTAAAATATAAATTATTAAAAAAGTTTTGAAAAAACTTACAAAAAAATTTATCAAGAAATAATTAATTCAACATTATGGGAAATTAAAAAAAAAAAGAATTAGTCTTTAATTTTTCTAGGTGTAATGTTTATTTATTCTAGTTTAACCCATGCAAACATGGAAAAAAAACAGATGTAGAAAGATGATGATGATGATTATGATGATGTACATATATTATAACATATATACATCATATATATGTATACACACACACACACATATATAACACATTATATATATATATATGTATATGTATGTATTGTATATATATATATATATGAATTATGTAACAAATATATAATGCAAAGCATACATGCATATATATTTATATGCAATACACACACAAATACAAACACACATACACATATCATATATGACATATATTATATATATGTGCATATATAAATAGATGTGTATATAGATGTATACATATATGCACAAGTGTACATATATATGTGTGTGTGTGTATTACAATATATACATACACAAAGACACACATATATATACATAATATATAAACATGCATATGTGTGTGTGTGTGTACACAAAGTTCACAATCTTCCATTTTTCTTAATTTTATCTAAATTTATATCATTATCCCTCTTTCTATAATTCTCTTTCTTCTTCCTCTCTCTCTCTCTCTCTCTCTCTTATTCATTCTTCTCATTTCTTTTCTAACATCCCTACTGTTTTCTCTCTTCCCTCCTCTGCTTTTCCTTTAAATCCATCAAAAAAAAGCATCAAGGACCTTTATTCCAAGGACGTTTATCCTGGCACAAATCTGAAAGGAATCTTTATTTTTCATAAAAATACTTTTAAAAAAATCCATCAAAAATTCCAACATCCTTTTCTTTTCATTCTACCATTTTTCACACTTAGTGGCATTAAAATTTCCAAAAAAAAACAAAAAATTAGTCACATATGCATTTATCTTTTAGACTAAATTAGCATTTTTGTTGGGGGTTTTTTAATTTATTCTGTTCTTTAAGCTTTAGTAGAGTTATCGACCCTGTTTTTTGTTTTCATTTTCTTTTGCTTTTACTAGTTCCTCTCTAGTAGTAAACACAGAATCAAGGATCCCTCTCAAGCTGTATAGTTTGTCTTTCCACACCCATTTCATTCTCTTTATCTGTCCATCTCTCTCTACGTACATCTCTTTATAGCTCACTGTATCTCTATATCTCTTTCTGTCCCTCTACCTCAGTCAATCTATCTGTATATTTCTCTTTTTAAGTCTATATCCCCTCCATCTTTATGAGTCATTTTGTCTGTCTGTCTATCTATCTATCTATCTATCTATCTATCTATCTATATATATATTATATATATATATATATATATATATGTATGTATTTATGTATGTATTTATATATATATATATTATATATATATATATATATGTATGTATGTATTTATGTATATATATATATAATATATATATATATATATATATGTATGTATTATGTATGTATTTATGTATATATATATATATATATATATATATATATTATATGTATGTCCCTGGAGAAGGACATCATGCTCGGAATGGTCAGTGGCAAGAGAGGAAGAGGCCGACTAAGAACCCGCTGGCTTGACACCAGCAAGAGTGATACCGGAATGGACAAAGCCAATCTGAAAGAAGCGGCCCAGGATAAACTGACTGAAGGACACTGATCCATCGAGTAACTGAGAGTCGACTTTGACTGAGTGGATAGATAGATGTTTTATATATATATATATATACACATATATAAATATGTATGTGTATGTATATATATATATATATATATATTATAAACAAACTTTAGAAGTGTAGAATGTGTTCGTATTTCACAGACAAGAAAGTGAATTTCAAATGCAGTATAGCTGTGAGAACAGCAGAGAAAGATTGGATGTTTTACCCTTATAGGACACTAAAAAGTTACCACTGGACATGCTATCTGTTTGTCTACTTATCTAGCTATTTATCTATATCTATCTATCCATCCATTCATCCACCCTTCTATTTATCTCTTACTCTCCATACCATCTGATATTCAATGTAAAATCGACTTCATGTACCTCCTTACTATCAAGTGCTCCATATCATCAACCTAACTCTGTCTCCCTCATTCCTAGTTTCGTGGGGCACTCTATGATTAAATGCTGTCTTGAGTCACAGAGAATTCAATTTTGTTTTTTATTTTCCGGAATGTAGGTAACTTTACATCAAGCAAACATTACAATATATATACACAATACCTCTCTAAACTTACACACAGAATTCTCCTCTATCATAATGTATGCATTAAAAGTAACCATATTTGACCAAAATCATAAAGCTCCTTAACAAAAACCCGTATCTCCTCATAAAATATTTTTTAAAAATGAAGAAAAATTATGTTAATTGTTTTAGGTATTTTTTGTTTGCCTTTTCTGTTTGAAATGTTTTTTCTTTTTGTATTTTATTTCTTTAATTTTTTTTTATCTGAAACTTACCCTTTCCCTTCAAAACTTCCTCCAGTAATGGAACATTCTTTTTCTTTTTTTTTTTTGTCTGATAATATATTTAATTATTTATAAAATGACAAAGGGATGCAAGGATGTTATATTTCAGAAAATCCTTAAAAAAAATGGCTGTTCTTTTTCCTCACTCATTCCTCTCCCACCCAACACTAAAGAATTATAAGAACTGATTTACAAGAAACTGCAATGGAAGAAAGTATTTTATTCAAGAGGTTTTGGGTAACATATTCAAAATTCTTGAGTATTTTATTCAATAAATATGAGTCTTTAATTCCAGGACTGAGATTAATTTTTTCAAGATACTCTTGACTATTTTGTATTACGTAACTCCTGAGAAAGTTTATTTTTAGTTCATGTGAAAATGTGTGCATATGTATTTGTGTGTTTGTGTGTGAGTATACACATATATGGCATATACATTATAGATATGTATATATGTGTGTATATTTGTTATGTTATATATAATATATGAAGTATATACACATGTGTTATATATTAGATACAACGTTATTGTAACAAATATATGATAGCATCTATAAAACATATATTCTATATATAAAATTTATTATGTGTGTGTGTGTGTATATATGCATACATATATATATATGTATGTATGTATATATATATATATATATATATATATATATATATATATACATATATATATATAGAGAGAGTGAGAGATATACATACATATATATATATATACATACATATATATAGATATATAGATATATATATACATGTATATGTATTCAATGTGTGTGTGTGTGTGTGTGTGTGTGTGTGTTTGTGTGTTTAATTCTTAAATGACCCAATTGAGTATATTTTCTCTCTGTAGCAGCAGCGAACGTTGGAAGTATGGAGTTACTTCCCCTGAAAACTTTCAACTCCAAGTAATGGTATCTCTGAAAGAGATGTGAAAATATTGTTTTAAGAATTCTTATGATCAGTGACTAATGTAATTCTTATCAAAGAATTCTGATATCAGTGACAAATGTAATTTGTTTTCAAAGTAGAAGGGAAATGCCATATTCTTAATAAATATAATTTTTTTGTTACTTATTTTCTTCATGAGATTTTAAGAAACTTTTTTAATATTTTTTATTTCTTTTTTCATTGGCTCAGTCTTTAAAATACTTTCAGGATAATTTGAAATGTAAAAATTTTAGGGGATTTTGTTTTTTTAGTTTAGAAGCATCATTATTTCTTTAAACATTGAGCTTCTTCATATTCATGCTGCCAGGAGATATATAAAATTGTTGATTAGATTTTTTTTTTTAAATATCAAATTATCTCAGTGAGTAATTTAGAGAACATAAAAATCTTAAATTCAGACTGTTTACACTAGATTTAGTGCACAACAACACACCTGAATAATTATTTCTAGGTGTCAGCTTTCTCAGTAGTATTTTCCTGTATAATATTCACTCTGTGTGTGTGTGTGTGTGTGTGTGTATGTGTGTGTGTGTGTGCATGTGTGTGTGTTTGTGTGTTGTAAGGATAGATCAGGCTGAGGTTCTTGTTATTTCTTCAGGTGAGCTCTAATGAAACACACCTATGATCAGGGACTCTGAGATAAATCTTACAACCCTGAGTGCTTTTGAACCAAAACAATCTTCTCAAAATTCAAGGTGGTTACAATTAATTCTCTGGGCCACAGGCTAATGTACCACCTGAATCAATATATCACCTGAATCAATATATTACCTGAATCAATATATTACCTGAATCTCTTTCTTAGGCCCAACATCTGATCAAAGCTATCCTGTGATCATTTGGTAGATTTTGTTGGGTTTTTTTTTTTGTGTTCTTTTTGTTTTTTCAGGTAGTGAGTATCTAAAACCACAATATCCAAAGTGTCATTCTTTTTAAGAAAGTAAAAAAGGTAGCAATGGAGAGATTTGCTGCTATTTCTAGCACATCAGATAACTGCATGCAGGTTCCCTCATTGGTTGAGGTTAGGACAACTGGCTTAAAATTTAGAAGTGATGTTTCAAGAAGGAGAGAAATGAAATGAAATGAAATTATGCATTATATATATATATATATGTGTGTGTGTGGTAAATAGCTTGCTTACCAACCATATGGTTCTGGGTTCAATCCTGCTGCGTGGCATCTTGTGCAAATGTCTTCTACTATAGCCTCGGGCCAACCAAAGCCTTGTGAATGGATTTGGTAGACGGAAACTGAAAGAAGCCCGTCGTATATATATGTATATTCATATATATATATATATATGTCTGTTTGTGTGTCTGTGTTTGTTCCCCCAACATCACTTGACAGCCGATGCTGGTGTGTTTACATTCCTGTAACTTAACAGTTTGGCAAAAGAGACTGATAGAATAAGTACTAGGCTTACAAAGAATAAGTCCTGGAGTCGATTTGCTTGGCTAAAGGCGGTGCTCCAGCATGGCTGCAGTCAAATGACTGAAACCAGTAAAAAGAGTTAAAAAAAAAGAGTATCTGATGACCCTGGCTGGAAATTAATGCAAAGGAGATAATCATTTCCTAACAATATTTGGCAGGATTAGAAGTTTGAATTTGAAATTAAGGAATAAGGCAAAAAATGCGTTGAATACACATATTTATGTTTGTTTGTTTTTTGTTATATATTTATATATAGCTTCACACCAGCTTTATTCTTTTCAATTACCCTAACAGTACACTTTTATTCTGCTCTACTCAGCTGATAAAAATAAGACCCAATACTATTCAGTTCGTGAATTAGCAGAGGCATTAGAGTATTGAGTGGCATGCCTTGTAGTATTTATTCCATCTATCTATGTTCTGAATTCAAATCTCAATGAGGTCAGCTTTGCCTTTCATCTTTTGGGGTCAATAAAAGAAGATACTAGTCTAGATCAGTAGACTGATTGAACTGTTAGTGCACTGGAAAGGATGCTTCATAATATCTGCTCCAGCTCTGCACATTCTGAGTTCAAACTCCACCCCATCACCGAAAAATGGTAAAAGTTCTGTTAAGAGTTGTGGTTGACAGATAGTATCAGCACTATGACAAACCAACAGAAATATGAATTGTTTGCTTAGATCAGTATATCAACTAATACTACATCACCATGCCACCTCTATTAAAGAATTTTAGATTTAGTAGAGCTATCATTTAAGTATTTAGATCCTAGTAACCAACACAAATATTGAAGTAGGAAAGTGAAATGAGAATATATAAGACGTAATTAGCCTCTCTTGTTTCAAGATCTACTTACTCCCTCCACAACACTAATCTCAAAAAGTTTTCTCAAGCTGTACATCGAAATAAAAAGGACAGATCCTGTACACTATAGATCTTTATTGCAATCAGCCCTAGACACAATGCAGTAGTGGATCATGGACTGGCAACTCAAGCTGGCTGTGAACAAATGTACCACCATGCATTTTGGGAGGAAAAACCCAGCATCTACTTACTCTCTCCACTACACTAATCTTGTGAATATGACCCGGGCATTATTGTTGACAGCGATTTGCGTTGGACAAAACACATTGCTAAAATTGCCAAGAAGGCAAGTCTTTTGTGAGTCGCTCTCCGGCTAACTATCTGAGGATTTATATAGCTATGGTGCAGCCTCACCTGCAATTTGCATCATCGGTCTGGAACCCCTATCTTGCCCAGGATATTAATCGTCTGGAAGCCGTTCAGCGACGTGCAACCAAGAGAATACCCTCCATCAGGCATTTGCCATATTCTGAATGCCTTACTTCCTTGGGCATGGATACATTGAAACTCCGACATCTGGCGACCGACTTGGCAGACACCCATAAAATTATTAACCATCTTACTAGCAATAACACTGAGCACCTTTTCAAACTACATCTGTCTAACACCCGTGGACAGGTTTACAAAGTCAGAAAACAGTACAGCTCCCATGACTTTCAGAAACATTTTTTCATGCTAAGAGTTGCTGAAGCAGGGAACAAACTGCCGGCATCAGTTGTTAGTTGTCGGAGCACTGCATCCTTAAAAATTTCCATGCTTCCTGAGATTTGCCAACACTACACCTGATTTTCTCCCCTCCATACACATGCAAGCAAGTATCTGACTCATACACTGTTCACTTCCCAGACATTTGTACATTACTGCATATGCTTTATACGCACTTTTGACAAGTTGTGGTGCACCTGAGCACTGTATACAATAATTTCATTATTATTTTTATAAGATTGTTTTATCTTGTATCTATTTTGCTTATCAAATAATTCAAACATAATTATGTAACATGTATTTCTATTGCAAAAAGATTTCTTGATATTTAACAAATCCCTTAATTCACCAGTTCACTGTATTTCTTAAAATTCACCCCACTGAGCAACTTGTTTGTCTCATACATTCCTCGATTGTCTGCCAATCTCCTTTTGTATTCTCCAAAATTCCACATCTTTTAGACATTAAAAGATGACAACTGTATCTACCAGATACCAACACAAATCTTGCTACATTTCTTCAAACCAACCAAAGTATTTCAAATTTCACCAGATATATTTTCAAAAAGTTTGATTTTGATGTGGCTTTGCACGCTGATGACGAAAAGTGCATTCGTTTTTTCTTTCCTTTTTTTTTTTACTAGAAATTAATGATTTCTACTATAATTTCTATTATTAATTGCTAGAACTCAATAATAAATAAGTCTCAATTTTCGTCCTCAGCCCACAAAACAACATCAAAACTACATTAAAAATATATATATAATCAGGTGAAAATCTGAGATACTTCAAGTGATTGGAAGAAATTTAACCAAGACCGGCCGACAGTCATAGCTAAGACATTTGCAATCGCAGTACTATTTAAGAAGAGTGGTCCCGGTGCGCATCCGCGCTAGCTAGTCGATCTTACTATGACTACCTAGCGCGTGTGCGCGTATGCAAAGTATTAGATTTTTTTTTTTTAACAAATAGGTTTTTTTTTAAACAAATAGATGTGATACCAAAATACACCCATTTCAAGGTGAGCCATTCCGAAAATTTTGTCGCTCCTATAACAAATGTTCGTACAAATTCGGTTGAAAGTTAGAATAACGTAAAATGACGTTTTCAGAGTATGATGGGGGTACCAAAAACAGGTAGTGTGTTATTTTTATTTTAGTCGTTGTAGGATCGACTAGTCACGACTAGCTAGCGCGGATGCGCGAGTGCGCGGATGCGCGAGTGCGCGCACTGGGGGCCACTCTTCTTAAATAGTACCTGCAATCGCAACTTTATCGTTTTGGTTTTGGTTCCCCTGAACAGCATCTTAAGTAAGTGTCTTCTATTGTAGCATCGATTTGACAATAACTTGTGAGAGAAATTTGAAAGATTGAAGCTCCGTGGATGCACGTTGTGTCTGCATATATTTTTCCTTTGCAGATGTATGTAACTCCGACGTCTGGCAGACACCCATAAAATTATTAAGCATCTTACTAACAATAACTCTGAACAATAAGCATCTTAATAACAATAACTCTGAACACCTTTTCAAACTCCACCTGTCTAACACACGTGGACAGGTTTACAAAGTCAGAAAGCAGCACAGAAACATTTTTTTCACTCTAAGAGTTGTTGAAGTATGGAACAAACTGCCAGCATCAGTTGTTAGTTGTCGGAGCTCTGCATCCTTAAAAATTTCCCTGCTTCCTGAGATTCGCCAACACTACACCTGATTTTCTCCCCTCCATACACACGCAAGCATGTATCTGACTCATACACTGTTCACTTCCCAGACATTTGTACATAAAACTGTATGTGCTTTATACGCACATTTGACAAGTTGTGGTGCACCTGAGCACTGTATACAATAATTTCATTAATATTATAATTATATCAGCGAAGGTGAACACGTTGGCAAAACAGTTCGATAAACTGCAACATTCAAATAAGAAAAAAAAAAAGCCTAGTGAAATTTTATTTTATCTGGTTTGAATTGATACTACCTTGTCCCTTATGCCACTCAGAAATTCGGGGTCCCAATGTTCGGTACATTGAAATCCTACAACCAACAATAATTATTGTTTGGGAAATACTTGCTGAAGTTTAAAAAAAAAAATGCACAAGGGAGAGCACTGGAAGTTAAAATAGCGACTTGAAATATTTGTTATCTACCTTGTTTCTCAATATCGACTAACCAGATTATTAATAGTCAAAACAGGTGATTTGATTAATGTATTGACAGGTGTTAGCGTGCTATAGTAATAGTTTCACAATCTGAGGCTCTTTCGTAGATCATTTGTTTTTATAAGTTCAAATGGTTTAAAAATTAAAAGCAGATTGAGCAAATTTTGTTAACACGACAATTGGTCCAGCATTTTGTAAAAGATTTATTCAATGGAGGAAGGGTAGTGTACAGGATTTTTTCTCAGAGATTAAAGGGCAGAAGGGATGAAGCTATGCTTACACCAGACAACTGAACTGAATACTTGCAACAGAGTCAATTCTATGAAGAACAACCAAGAGCCAAGTGATTGTGTAAAATCAGGTGACAGATAAAATACATCAGGAGTTAAGAACAGCTTTAGGTTGGCTGATATTTTGGGGGTTGGAACTTGTTAGATGGAAACTGAGCAGAAGCTTGTTTTATATAAAAATGTGTGTGTGCTCTTACATCAAAAGATACTCTCTACTCTCTTTTACTCTTTTACTTGTTTCAGTCATTTGACTGTAGCCACGCTGAAGCACCGCCTTTAGTCGAGCAAATCGACCCCAGGTCTTATTCTTTGTAAGCCTAGTACTTATTCTATCGGTCTCTTTTGCCGAACCGCTAAGTTACGGGGTTGTAAACACACCAGCATCGGTTGTCAAGCGATGTTGGGGGGACAAACACAGACACACAAACATATACACACATACATATATATATATATATATATATATATATATATATACACACACATACATACATATATACAATGAGCTTCTTTCAGTTTCCGTCTACCACATCCACTCACAAGGCTTTGGTTGGCCCAAGGCTATAGTAGAAGACACTTGCCCAAGGTGTCACGCAGCTGGACTGAAGCCAGAACCATGTAGTTGGTAAGCAAGCTATTTACCACACAGCCACTCCTGTATAAATATGTAAATATTAATGAGAAAACCAAAGAACCAAGAGCCTTTTAAACAAAGTCACTAGTAATATTTATTCTGTATTGTGACAAATACTCTCTTGTCATTCACATCATCCAAAATGCAGTAAATCTGAAGTTGTCCTATTGGAAAACTATAACAAGTGACATTATTGATCAACAGTTATGATATAAATAAAATATGGGCCCAAATCTGTTTAGTATCTTGCTGAAAAGCCTGGGGGAACTACAGGGAGTATGGGTAGATGTTTTCAAGAAGAACCTTTACTTTCTGGTGTCTAAGATCTCCGATGAGCCTCTATCAAGGTAAGAAATATAAATGAGGGCAGCAATATCGAACTCCCTCATTCAACAAAAGCCAATCACATAAGAATGGACATTGAAAAGGTGATGAAAATGGCAGTACTCCAACATAGCCACAGCCATTTGGCTGGAACATATAAAAGACTAAAGGAATCTCTTCCAATTAAGAAGTAACAATGTGAATGAAGGTGCTCAATACACATAGCCTTACTGGTACCAAATGGTCATTACATGAAGAAACTACCAATATGAGGAGACAGGTTTTTGATTAAGTAATCGTTGTTACAACTGTGCATCTTTTGTTCTGGTGATTCTACCATCACCAGTTTCCATCCTACCATCCCACTACACTATCATTGCTATACCATCATCACTCTATCATCACCATGACATTATCAACCTTTTACTGTACCATCTCCACTCGATTGTCACTACTATATCACTACCATCAGCAAATATCATGGACAGCGCTTCGTATTGGAGTAATCCCTCTTGGAAATGTTTCATATGTCATGGCACATGACTTTTATCTTTATTTCTTGCCTTTATGTTGATTTTTGTTTGATTAAAAACAGTCCAATAGTGTAAAGGGGAATGCATCTTAATTAATGTGTAGAAGAGAGTTATATGAAAATGTCTAGATATGAACATATTTTAGTTAATGCATGCAGGAGAAGCAGATCAAATCATATAGAGGTGAGTGGCCTTTACTTAATGTATGAACCTAGGACAGATCAAATTAATATAAGAGAGTGGCTGTAAGTTAATGTATACAGCAGAAATGGAATCAAATTGTATGGAAGCTGTGGTTAATCCATGCTGGTGAAATAATTGAATTATGTAGAGGTGTGTGTATGTTAGTTAATGTGCTGGACAGAGACATGGGTCAACTTAAGTAGAAAAGGCTGTATGTTAGTTCATGTCTAGAAGTTAATGGTTTTTTGCTAATGTATGCAGAAGAAGCAATCAAATTGTGTAAAGTCATATGTTGACATATTCAAGGGGATCGGATAAAGATTTCCTCGCTTGAAATGAGTGGATGTCAATGTATTCTTTTAACAAATAAATCAAAGAGGGGGGGTGCATTGCATGACCTTTTACAGGGCTTTTAAGAACCTGCTTTTAACAGTGAACTCTGCTAAATGTACCCAAGCCCCAAGTGGTAGAGTTAAACTGGTGACAGATATTGAGCATCTTCCAAAAAGAGGAAAGGACCCTCCAGTAGACTTCCATACAAATTTCAGTTACAATGCATTGGTTAGTCCAAGACTGTGACAGAAGGCACTCACTTAATGAGTGTGTGCAGAGTGATCAAACACTTGAGCATGTAATTGTGAAAGAAACTTCTTATTCCTAGAGTCATGCTTACAAAACGATTAAGTGTCAGTTAATGTATGCAGGAGAGGCCACTCACATTGTGTCGATGATGAGTGTATGCTAGTTAATATATGCAGGAGAAATAACTCAGGCATTTGCCTGAGCAATTAAAGAGATCAGATAACATAGTCAGGAGAGGCAACTGCTCTGATATAGAAATTTGATACAAAATGAGTGATTCTTTCTGGGTAAAAATATCCCATGTGCTATCAGTAAAAATTAAGTATCTGTTACTGAATAAAACTAAGAAAGAGATAAGAAGGAACAGTGGGGCCAGATTTCAGAAAACTGGTTTTCATAATAAAGATAGCCCAAGATTTAGAAGAAATATCCTGTATCATAGACATGTGAACACACTAGCAGAGTTATGAAATCTGCATGTGATAAATATTCTGTTTTCTAGTTCATTATTCCTTCCATCCCACCATTCTCGAAAGCTCAAGAAGGAAGTAGAATCATAAGATGCAGGCATGGATGTGTAGTTAAGGTGCTTACTTCTGAACAATGTGGTCTTGGTTTCCATCCCACAGTATGGTACCTTAGACATGTAACTTTTACTGTGTGTGTGTTTTGTATATGTGATGATTGTAAACAAGCATGAAAAACAAGTCTGGCTATGGGAAATATCACCTTGCTTAGAAAGTTAATGGTTGGCAACAGGAAAGGCATCTGGACATAGAAAATCTGCATCATTGAATTCTGTCTGACCATGCAAGCATAGAAAACTGGACGTCAACTGATGATCGTGGTGATGATAATGATGAACACTGCCCTTCCCTCCCTGACTCAGCAGTAGAAAAAATATTTTTTTAAATCACTAGAGTTGTTTTCTGTCCAAGAGGAGCTCAATCTCTCATCTATGTATCATAATGGAATCACGGATAAGTATTCACCCCATGCTTTTGTCTTTTAATGATCTTCTCAGATTAGAAATCTAGACTGAATGCCTACTAAATTGATGGATTCTATTAAAACTCAAAGACCAGCCAGATGGTAATGTTAATTGAAGGATTGAGTCTACCAAGGCAAGCTCTGATCCAGCAGACTGATCAAAAAGCATTGAAAATATGACCAAACTTCTTTATCCTTTTTTTTTTATTCAGTGTGTCTGTGGTTAAGAAACTCACTTTGCTACCACATAGTTTCAGGTTCAGTTCCACCACATAGCACGTTGTGCCAGCATCTCCGGCTATAGGCCCGGGTTGATTAATGCCTTGAAAATGAATCTGATAAATAGAAACTGTGTGGAAGCCCATATTATATGTGTGCATATGTCTGTGTGTGTTTGAGCTTGTTATGCCAGCATTGCTTGACAACCAGTGTTGGTTTGTTTATGTTCCTGTGACTTAGCAGTTCAGCAAAAAGAAACAGAATAAGTACCAGATTTATACTGGGGTCAATTTGTTCAACTAAATACTACAAGGCAGTGTTTCAGCATGATTGCAATCCAATAATCAAAAAAAGTAAAAAAATTAAAAAATTCTTTTTTTTTGTTGGAGTAGCATAGTTAAGACATGTCCATCATCAATGACATCACCAACATTATCATCATCATCTTCACCATCATTTTCATCATCATCACTACCACCCAAACTCTATGACACTAATATTTTTTAACATTATCTTAATATCTCTAATCAATCATAATCATCATCATAGAAGATGACATTCTTTTTTAAACCTCACATAAACCCCACCACCAACCATTTGATGACAAAAGTTATCATTACATTAAGCTGTGTGATAAAAATGACTGTATCATATTTATATAGTCAGAAGACATCCTAACATTTATGGGTTTCTGTTATAGAAACATATTGTACTTTGGGAGGGTCATTCTTTGAATAAACACACACATACACACACACTAGTTGTAGTTTACTTTTTTTATCTTTACTGTTAAATAATTTATGAACTAATTCTTTATTTTTCTTTTGGAGTTTCTTTTACTCTCTTTTACTTGTTTCAGTTATTTGACTGTGGCCATACTGGAGCACTGCCTTTAGTAGAACAAATCGACCCCAGGACTTATACTTTGTAAGCCTAGTACTTATTCTATTGGTCTCTTTTGCCAAACTACTAAGTTACAGGGACGTAAACACCAGCATCGGTTGTCAAGCGATGTTGCGGGGGACAAGCACAGACACACAAACCTATACACACACACATATATACATACACATACATATATACGACAGGCTTCTTTCAGTTTCTGTCTACCAAATCCACTCAGAGGTTTTGGTCGGCCCGAGGCTAAAGTAGAAGACACTTGCCCAAGTGTGCCACACAGTGGGATTGAACCCAGAACCATGTGGTTCGTAAGCAAGCTACTTACCTCGCAGCCACTCCTACACCTATACTTACCACACAGCCACTCCTACGCCTTTGTTAGAGAATTTTTCATCACACATCTGTGACCTTCTCAAATGATCTTGATTTTGCAACTGACTTTTCTATTTGATGTTTGCAATTTATATGTTGCCTAGTATGTGCTCTTTATTGTGTTAGTATGTGCTTGCATGTATGTGTGTGAGTGTAGTTTGTATTGTTGTGTGTGTGTGTGGTGTGTGTGTGTGTGAGAGAGAGAGAGAAAGACACAGAGAGAGAAAGACAGAGAGAGAGAAGACAGAGAGAGAGAAAGACAGAGAGAGAGAGCTTTGTTTTCATTGTTCATGTAGGCTAATCTCGATATAAATTTATGTTTTTGTATAAATGATGCCTGGCAGCAACATAGACAAGAAAAAGAGCCATCAGTTTCAGGATGCACATCAATTAAGAAGGTCACAGATGTATGACAAAACATTATTTGATAAACCAAAAGGGACTAAATCAATAATTTATTAATTATTGATTAATTAACACTGACAATAAAGAAATGTAAATGCTTTTATTTGCAGTATGACCCTTTGAAAGTACAAAAGTATCTGTTTCAGTATTGAATATCATGTTATAAATCTTAGCAAACAAATACAAAAAAGGAATAGTTTAAAAGAAAGATTTTGATGAAATTACTCTATTCTTTGCAGAGGAACAGTTTTTCCTCAGAAGTAGAGTATGATTAGTTGAAATAAATGACTATGTTACTGATATTTAATCAATGAAGCACTTGAAGAGATGAAAGACAAAGTTGACTGAGACAAAATTTGCTGTTAAAGTATAGGATTAAAAACTGAAAAGGTTTTAGTCATGTGCTCTTAGTTATTTTTCTCCTTTACCAATTCTATCAATAATCTTATATACTTACTAATGAATTCTTTTATCACATCTTCAGTAAGTACAGTGAAGTCTATGTTTTGCTAATGCAATTATAATAAGTTGGAAGCATGTCTAGAAGCAGCAGTTGGCAGTGGTGGTGGTACACTAAATATGTGGATTAGGTTCACTGCTGCTTGCAACAGAAAGAACTCTAATAAATGCACCCAAGAACCAGTGGTGTTAAATCAGGAGTTATATTGGGCCACACACTCGTTTTACGATAATTTCAATACTTAATTAACAAATTATAGGAACAACAGAGTATTTGATAAAATAGCTTACATGGGTGAAGAGAAAGAGTATATGTGTGCTTTGTTTCCATTGTTCATATTGGCTCATCTCTGTATAAATTTACTCTATTGAATAACTCATCGTTGGCAACATTTTTCTATAAACGATTGTAGATATCTTTTCTGTTCAAGATTCAAGTCCAGACAAGGTCAATTTGGCCTTTCATCTTCCTTGGGACAATAAAATCTATAACAGTCATGTAATGTATTGAGGCATATTTAAATAATTATGTTCTCCCAACAAAAAAATGTATCCCTGTGCTAACAATAAGGATCTATGTTTCATAAACAAGAAAGGATAGAATGGCTGAAATAATAGACTGCTGGAACAAATGACAAACAATATTTAGCTTCGTCTCTCAATAATCTGAGTTCAAATCATGCCAGGGTGAACTTTGTCATTATCTTTCGGAGGACAATTGTAAAGACAATACCCTACACCTAGAAATTTTTGACCCCATGGTAAAATACTATATTCCTTCCCGGCTATGCTTTGACCTTGTGTCAAAGTGGGAAATTAATATGTACCACCGGCACAGGTATCACAACTACAATTTCCATTTTTTAGTTTGTTTTTTTTTTGATATTGAGTCAAGTACATCAACATCAAAAAATCAAATGGAAATTGTAGTTGTGATACCTGTGCCGGTGGCATGTAAAAAGCACCATCCGAACATGGTAGATGCCAGTGCTGCCTGACTGGCGTCCGTGTCGGTGACACATAAAAGCACCAACCGATCGTGGCCGTTTGCCAGCCTCCTCTGGCCCCTGTGCCAGTGGCACGTGAAAAGCACCCACTACACTCCCGGAGTGGTTGGTGTTAGGAAGGGCATCCAGCTGTAGAAACACTGCCAAATCAGACTAGAGCCTGGTGCAGCCTCCATGGCTTCCAGACCCCAGTCGAACTGTCCAACCCATGCTAGCATGGAAAATGGACATTAAATGATGATGATGATGATATATATATATATATATAATATATATATATATATATATATATGTTGCTTTGTTTGTTCCTTCTCGAGCCATGCCTGGCTCATAAGGGCCAGTTTCTGGTTTCCTTGGCATAAAGGTTCCCCACCTGGATGGGACACCAGTCTGTCGCAGGCGTGCTGCAAGATGCAGGAGGAAAGAGTGAGAGAAAGTTGTGGCGAAAGAGTCAGCAGAAGTTCGCCATTACCTTCTGCTGGAACCGTGTGAAGCTTTGGTGTTTCACTCATAAACACACACATCGCCCAGTCTGAGATTTGAACCCACAATCCCTCGACCGCAAGTCTGCTGCTCTAACCACTAGGTCATGTGCCTCCACTTGGTAGATAGAAATTGAAAGAAAACTGTCATTTTATATATATATATATATATGTATATAATGACAGTTTTCTTTCAGTTTCTATCTACCAAATCTACACTCAAAGCTTTGGTCAGCCTGGGGCTATAGTAGAAGACACCTACCCAAGGTGCCACACAGTGGAATTGAACCCAAGACCTCGTGGTTGGAAAGCTAGCTTCTTAATCACACAACCACACTTGGGCCTTTGGTTGTGCATGTGTGTGTGTGTTTAAAAGTTATTTTCATCTATAAAAGTGATTATATTCTTTTTTTTTTCCCCCACCTGTTTTTAAAAAATTCCATCAGAATGCATCTCATTATTTTAATGGAGGTCAATATAAAAATAGGTTTCACAGAATGGAATTCCAGATTGCATCAGGATTTTCTGGAATGCAGTTTTTTCTCTAATGTACAGGATGTCTGTACTTACATTAAATAATGCAAATGATAACAAAAAATTTCATATAAATATTGAAAAGTTAATAATGGGTTGAATAGACAATGTTTATGCCAAATAGTTGGACAGCTTCTCAGAGAATATTCTGTTAGATTGTCTTAAAAGAATGACTGGAGAATGGGGTGGGATTATAACTTTTCAAGGTCACCTTCTGAAGGTATCTTAACTGTAAAGTGGATGCTAGCATACTTGATTTAGAAAACCATTTAATTTTAATGATAATAATAATAATAATTGTGTACAGTGCTCAGGTGCACTACAACTCATCTAAAGTGTATATATAATCAGGTGTAGTTTCGACGGATTTCGGGAAGCATGAGGGCCTTAAAGGATGCAGTGTCATGGCAGTCAACAACTGATGCAGGCAGTTTATTCCACGCTTCAGCAACCCTGAGCGTGAAAAAATGTTTCCGAAAGTCATGGGAGCTGTGCTGTTTTCTGACTTTGTAGGCATGTCCACGTGTGTTAGACACATGGAGATCAAAAAGGTGTTCAGTGTTGTTGTTGGTGAGGTGGTTGATAACCTTGTGGGTGTTTACCAAGTCCGTCGCCAGACGCCGGAGCTTCAGTGAATCCATGCCCAGGGAAACAAGGCGCTCAGAATATGGTAGATGTCTGATGGAGGGTATGCGTTTGGTTGCACGTCTCTGGACAGATTCCAGGATGATTACAATCATTATCTAAATTACAAATTTTTGGTTAAAAAACACAAGGGACTTAATTCTGAAATTTTAATTAATTAAATTTTATCCTATATGTAAATAACAGGAATGGCCGTGTGGTTAAGAAGCTCGCTGCACCACCAATTGGTTTCAGGTTCAGTCCCATTGTACAGCATCTTGGGCATGTATCTTCTACTATAGCCTTAGGTTGACCATTATCTTGTGAGTGAACTTAGGAGTTGGAAACTGCAACGAAGCCTATTGTATAATATAATACATATATATATTCTTTTACTTGTTTCAGTCATTTGACTGTGGCCATGCTAGAGCACTGCCTTAAAGGGTTTTCAGTTAAAGAACTCGACCCCAGGAGTTATTCTTTGTAAGCCTAGTACTTATTCTACCAGTCTCTTTTGCCGAACTACTAAGTTACAGGGATATAAGTACACCAGCATCGGTTGTCAACCAATGGCAGGGGACAAAGACAAACAGACACACAAACACAAATAAATATATGTGAAACCTATTTTTGTATTATCTTCCATTTTATATAAAATAATGAGATGCATTCTGCTGGAATATTTTAAAAACAGGGGGGAAAAAACAATAAAATCACTTTTATAGATGAAAATATCTTATAAACACACACACACACACACACACACACACACACACACAACCAAAGGAGTTGGTATGTGGTAAGTGGCTTGTTTACCAACCACATGGTTCTGGGTTCAGTCCCACTGTGACACCTTGGGTAAGTGTCTTCCACTATAGCCTCGGGCCAACCAAAGCCTTGTGAGGGGATTTGGTAGATGGAAACTGAAAGAAGCCCGTCGTATATATATATATATATATATATATATATATATAAAGTTTTGAATGGTACAACAATGCACTATAATACTAACAGTGGGCTATATACTTGTTGTAATTTAGTCATCCATAGTCTGATATCATATTTCGGAATAATATTCCTTCTTCAGATATTCTATTTGGTAGATGGAAACTGAAAGAAGCCCGTGGCATATATATATTCTTTTATTTGTTTTAGTCATTTCTTTCCGAAATATCATATCATACTATGGATGACTAAATTACAGCAGGTAAATAGCCCATTGCTTGTATTATAGTGCATTGTTATATCATTCAAAACTTTTCATTACAAACAATACACAATGCTTCAAGCGAACTACAATACCCTCCTATATATGTATGTATATATATGTGTGTGTGTATCTTTGTGTGTCTGTGCTTGTCCCCCCAACATCACTTGACAACTGATAGAATAAGTACTAGGCTTACAAAGAATAATTCCTGGGGTCGATTTGCTCAACTAAAGGCAGTGATCCAGCATGGCCATAGTCAAATGACTGAAACAAGTAAAAGAATAAAAGAATATATATCTATACTACGGGCTTCTTTCAGTTTCTGTCTACCAAATCTACTCACAAGGCTTTGGTCAGTCTGCCTGAAACTATAGTAGAAAACATTTGCCCAAGGTGCCATGCTGGGACTTAACCTGGAACCATGTGATTGAGAAGCAAGCTTCTTACCACACAGCTACGATCACACCTATGGACTTTTATACATATAAAAGTCTTGGCAGTCATGCACTTTCAAAAATTCCATTTGTTCTGATATAGACCCACCTGTAGCAGCCTTTAAATCACCACTGGCAACTTCACTGATCATTTTAATGTTGAACAATTTAAGGTACCTGCTAAACCTTTCAAACTAGACATTATTAGAAAACATTTTGTATCAGAAATTGTACTTCTTCCAGCAAATCATCATACAAACTTTGGTTTTCACAATGTGTTTATCAGTCAATTTCAACATGTCTGATCATCACTTCACACAATCAGGAGCCATGCCATATTAATTAGCATTTCAAATCTATGAAAAAAAAAGCAATATCCAGCCGTTTCACAGAGTAGCTGATTCAGCAGTTGGTCAAAGTTTGTCATTATTGTCAAAATGTGGAAATTGCAAGCTTTACTGATTTTGCCCAAAATCAAACTTTCATAAGACATCAGATTTAACATCTTACATCCTTTATAATTCCTTTTGCTCCCCCCCCCCTACTGCTTTTATTTCTATTTGGTAGTCTATTTTCAGTCATTTCAGATAAGGATAATGCACTGTATTGGACACAGTAGTAGTTAAGTCCAGCAGTGGTGACTATAGAGAACAAATACTCACCAAATAATAAAACAGCAGAATCTGAGAAAAGTGATGATATTCTTTTTAAACAAAAATAATCGTTTTATTACTTCAGAAGCAAGAGTGTAAATTAGAAGTTGAAAAGGTTGAAGAATTGATGTTGAACAGTGGGAGCTGTACAATGTGGGGAGAATTACTGAATAATAAAAGTTAGTAATAAGACTCAGACCAGTTGAATTTATGCATCACAAATAATGTGAAGAAGAAAGGAGTGGTGGGTAAGTATTGGTAAAATTGTCGCAAACAACAAGAAACAAGATATGGAGTGGTTATGCAAGCAAACAGATGTTAAGAGTCAGAAAAACTTTAAGAAAATGCTAGTCAGAGAAAGCATGAATAAATTTAAATAATTGAATAGTAGGATTGTAAGCAACAAAAGTGTACAGACAATATAGGCAAGAAATGAGAAGAGAGCAAGGTTTATAAATGTATTACACAGAGAATATAATTTCTCAAAATAGCACTTTTTATACCTGTAAACATTGTTGATTTTCCTTTTAAACTGTTAAAAAATCTAAATTTCCCTGAGATTTGAATTTTAGACCATATCCTGAAACTAGTGGTAATAATTTACAAATTTTATAAGAGCAGAATTCCATAATCAGAGAATCTGTGGTGCAGGAGTTACCTGTATATTAATTGAATTTTTATGAATTGAATTTAGTCATTAACCCTTTCAGTAACTTTTTAAATGAACACCCAACAACTTCAATGTTATTTGGAAAAACATGAATGACCCATAACATATTTATGCTCCTCCTCATCTACATACATACATATATATATAATAATAATATGAAATTATTGTATACAGTGCTCAGGTGCACCACAACTTGTCAAAAAGTGCATATAAAGTATATGCAGTAATGTACAAATGTCTGGAAAGCAAACAGTGTATGAGTCAGATACATGCGTGTGTATGGAGTATGTATATAGTAGGGAACCAATACTTAGTGTGTTTCCTGTGTTATAACAATAAATCAACTGCTCAATTTTATTAAGGGGCTGTGACCATTTGATTTTCTATACCACACTTACACACTTAAGAGAAGTTTGAACACTTTATTACAGCTTTTCCTATTCTTGTAAAACTAAAGTTAGTGGTAGGCTAAATGGTATACTGTTAGACTAAATGGTACAGTACTAGATTAAATTGTACAGTGGCAAATAAAATGATACGAGAGATTTACTAGTATAGT
The DNA here is from genome assembly GCF_006345805.1 of Octopus sinensis. Taxonomy (NCBI): domain Eukaryota; kingdom Metazoa; phylum Mollusca; class Cephalopoda; order Octopoda; family Octopodidae; genus Octopus; species Octopus sinensis. The sequence goes on along the minus strand of NC_042999.1, from coordinate 56,842,066 downwards.
GGCAGACTAAACAATACTGAAACAGGTTAAATCGTGCAGTAGCAGATAAAAAAGGTACAGTGGTAGAGTAAATACTATATTAACAGGATATACAGTACACTGGTAGAAAGTATCAATCTAAATGGCATAGAGGCCACCTAAATGGTACAGTGCCATACTAAATGGTAAAGTAGCAGATTAAATGGCACAGTACTTGACTAAATGCTACAACAACAAACTAAATGGTATTGTGATAGATCATTCGAGGTCGACTTTGCCTTTCATCCTTTCGGGGTCGATAAATTAAGTACCAGTTATGCACTGGGGTCAATGTAATTGACTTAATCCGTTTGTTTGTCCCCGCTGTGTTAAGCCTCTTGTAGGTAGTAAAGAAATAGGTATTGTGATAGATCAAATAATACAGTAGAAGGTGATATGTTGCAATAGTGACTAAATTGTACTGTAGCAAAGTAAATGGTACTGTAGCAGACCAGATGGCACAGTACTAAATGGTATGGTACAAAATTAGATAGTACAGTGGTACATCAAATGGCACAGATGAAGGCCAAATAGGACAGAACTAAACTAAATATAACTGTGGCAGGCTAAATGGTACAGTGGTATGCTAGCTGGTATGATACCAGATTACATGGAACAGTGGAAGGCTAAATGGTACATTTCAAAGCAAAATGCTATGAGCAGTGATACAAAATAAACAAGTGTAATTATTGAGAGGATGGGCTGGCAGACCTTTTGTAGTATATTGGTTGTGTGGACATCTGGTAAATGATATGTGGTTTAGGGTGGCAAATTGGCAGAAATGCTACTGCACTGGGTAATATGTTTAGCAGCATTTCAGTCATCTTTATGTTCTGAGTTCAAATTCTGCCAAAGTTAACTTTACTTTTCATCCTTTCAGAGTCAATAAAATAAGGACCAGTTGATCACTAGAGTGAATGTAATGAACCTACCCATCTCCAGAAATTGCTGGCATTGTGCCAAAATTTTAAACTGATGTGTGGTTTGAATCCTGTGAGTGGCCTGTAACTTTTGTCTTTCTCAAATTGGTACTTCTGTCAAATATGACTTTATGCTGAAAACCTTAGCAGTTAAATGGTATAATTTTTAAAAAATAGAAAATTTTTTAAAATAGTGTTTACTTCTTCTTTTAAGAGAAGGTAGGGTTTGATTTATCGAAATTGAACCAATCCTATGACTGGCACCTGGCAGATGCCAGGACCCTTGGACTGGTGGTACGTAAAAAGCACTATCCGAATTGTGGCCAATGCCAGTGCCGCCTTGACTGGCTTCCGTGCCGGTGGCACGTAAAAAGCACCATCTGAATTGCGGCCGATGCCAGTGCCGCCTCGACTGGCTTCCGTGCCGGTGGCACGTAAAATGCACCAATCCGACCGTGGCCGATGCCAGCCTCGCCTGGCACCTGTGCAGGTGGCACGTAAAAAGCACCCACTACACTCACAGAGTGGTTGGCGTTAGGAAGGGCATCCAGCTGTAGAAACACTGCCAGATAAGACTGGAGCCTGGTGCAGCCTTCTGGCTTCTCAGATCCCCAGTCGAACCGTCCAACCCATGCTAGCATGGAATACGGACGGTAAACGATTATGATGATGATCCCTTGTACTATAAGCATAAGGCCTGAATTTTGGGGATAGGGGGCTAGTTGATTACATTGACCCCAGAACTAAGCTAGAACTTATTTTATCGACCCTGAAAGGATGAAAAGTAAAGTCAAGCTTAGCGGAATTTGATCTCAGAACACAAAAATGGACAATATGCCACATAGCATGTTGTCTGGTGCAGTAACAATTTTGTTTAAATATCAGTTTAGTTGAATAAGCTAAGTAGATGTCACAAATTCATTTTAAAATTGTAATAAATTGTAAACATATTCTGCGGGAAAAACAATGCAAACTTGTTTATTATGAGTGAGAATCACCGTTTCAAGAATTCCTCGATTTGGAATTTTGAAATTGATAAATGTTAACACTTTGTGAAAATACTTTGTTATGACGTCACGAGAAACGACATAAACGTCATCACAAGTAGCGTACAAGTTCGATAACTCTAAGAGAAATATAATAGAGTTTATTAATGAAAAATCAATTTTAATACGGTTCAGTCGTCGTTTGTGATTGTTTACAGATTTTGGGGGAAGGTTCTTCGTTGAATATTTGCTTTCTCGCAGGAATTAGTAGCTCAATAAAACGAAAGAAAGCTTTGTATACTACTAGTTCCCAAATGGATCTAGAGACGAAATGGCGAAGTTTATGGAAACCGGATTTGAAATGTTGTCCCTGGCGTATCCTGCAAGCTGACGAGTATGTCTACTTGATTAAAACTCGCTTCGGAGAGAATTGTTACGAATGCATGATTACAGACCTCACTAATTATTGGTGCGAATCATTAACAGAAAGAGAATGTTGCCAACGTTTACAGGTAAAGATATTCTGCAGATATTTACTTAATCTCTTGTTTGTTTATATTTATATATTGCCAAGAAACAACGTTGTAATATTCTGTTTTGTGTCTGGGGAGAGTCATTTTCTTTTTGTGCCTTATAATGTAACACACCCACTGGCAAAATTTCCACTTATTTCTTATTTTTATTCTCCTAAAATTTTTGTTGCGTCTTGCAACCTTTTTGAAGAGTCGACGCAACGAAAATTTTAGGAAAATAAAAATAAGTGGAAATTTTACCGGTGAGTGTGTTACATTGTAAGGCACAAAAAGAAAATGACTCCCCAGACACAACAGAATATGCTTCAACACACGAACTCATATAAAGAATCTTGCAAACCAAATCCCAAAACGAAATAACGTTGTAATACTTACATAGAGATGTATAAAGACTGAATGGTCGACAATTGTTATATATATATATATGTATAACAGTATTAATAAAATAGGAGATGCAATATGTAATAGACTTTAGTGGGTACAATACATGTGGGTCGAAACATGTGTTGTACCCAATGAAGTCTATTACAAATTCCACCTCCAACTTTATTAATACTGTTATCCTAACCGCCACTACGAAGTTCCTGCAATAAATCTACGGATAACAACAGGTAATCGAAACTGCCGGCGCTTTACTCATCATCTGTTGATACATTTTGTACAATTTCTCCATTATATGTATATATATATAGTCAATAATAATAAGGGTAAAATTAATTAATTAGTAATTAATAATTTTACCAAGCTGTGTTCAGTATGTAAAAGGACCATTTACGGTATATATATATCTTCTTCTTCAAGTAGTTCTACCTTATTTTATCACGCCGCTTTCAGCAGGAAATTACTTAGTCACCAATCTTATTCTACGTTTATATTGATTTTCTAACATTGACACAAGGAATAATACGGAGTTAACGGCCAAAATGCGATTTTTTCTAAGATATAGGGTCGTTGGACCAATTGAAAGTTTCCAAATTTTGGGGGAAGTGTTCTTCGTGAGATAAAACTAACGGACGTCACATTTTAGTAATGGCCATCATTATATTTATTCAATATAACGGAATACCCAGTTTATTGTCATATTGCTCTGACTATTTTCGTAATCGTCGTTTCAGAGTTTATTTCGAATAGCCATGAATATTTTGTGCTTTGGCAGAATCGTCAGTGTCGAACAAAATACGTAGCATTATTTAGTTATTGCCCTTTGCGATCAGAGGTTCAAACCTTGCCTGTTCGGGAATCCAAGTTTGCCTTTCATCCTTCCAGGATCCATTTATGAATTGGTTTCAAATTCTGGTACAAGGCCAGCAATTTGGGGGAAGGATGTAAACCGATTACATCGACCCCAGTGCTCAGCTGGTGCTAATGTTATTGAAAGGGATGAAAAGCAAAGTCGTCCTTGCCAGAATTTGAACTCAGAGCATAAAGACGGACGAAATGTTGCTATTGCCTGACTTGCTAATGATTCTGCCTGCTCGCCACCTTAAGGGGTCAATATATATATATATATATATATATTTATATTTATATATGTGTGTGTGTGTGTAATCCTTTAATAATGTTACAGAACTTAATTCACCCATAAACCTCCCCTCGTGACATAGATAAAGAGGCTAAACTGAAAAAGGGAGTGAATGACGTCATCTCCTTACACCGACACTCTGTAGACTAATACCGAAGGAATGCCATACATATTCTTATGTTGCATCATAAAAGTGAACAGAATTCTAATAGAAGACTGAAAGGAGTAACTTGTCTGGTATACTCGACACAACAACACATGTCCAGTCCCTCTAGACTTATAATACATTTGGAACCTTTTGTTTTGTTTCTACCTAAACTCACAGAAACTATTTCAAATTGCCAGAGTTACATAAATGAGATGCAAGACCTAATGGTTGTTTAGATCCAAGTCAACACTGACTGAGATCTATGACCATTCCATATTTCCCTCCAGTATCTAGACTGCATGACACAGTAAGACCCTCTCTTTTCAAGACAGTAATGTGTAATTTAAGAGATTTGGTTGCCATGCTTAGCTAGTCAAGTGACTATGTAGAGCCACAATCACAAATTTATCAGGAACAAGTATTCGATTACTCCTTTAGTTGATAATATTGATCCCCAATATTTTGGTACTTTATCAACACCATAAGAATGACTAGCAAAGTGGCCCTTAAAAATAGATAGCTAGTTTGGATATGAATACTACTAAGTATTTGTGTTTAATTTACTGGTTTTACTTCATATACAGGGTGAGTCAAAAGTAGCACCTGGTCTCTGAGAAGTCATGCCTTTCTCTGTTGCTCTGCAGGTTTTTACTGACAGTTTTGAAAGTTACTAAATTTGGATCATGTTGTTAATACTCTTTGATATCCCAACCCATAAAACAAGAATTAAGAGTCAAAATTATCTCCCAATTGGGAAGTTATACATATTAACCCTAAAACAGGAATTGAGCACTACTTTTGACTCACCCCCATGTATATATATATGTATATATATATATATAGGGTAAAAAATTAATTAATAAATTTTACCAAGTAGTTTCAGTATGGAAAAGAACCATATTCGGTAAAAACTTATACAAGAAGTTTTTTATATATAATTATACCAATAATTAAGGGTTTAGCAACAAGTTGCTTCACCACATACTGAAAATTTAGAAATTTCTTTTCACTACAAAAGTAGTGAAAAGAAATAAGTCTTTTGGCTACTATTTCTAAATTTTCGGTATGTGGTGAAGCAACTTGTTGCTAAACCCTTAATTATTGGTGTGTATATATATATATATATATATATATATATATATATATATATATATATATATATATACACATACATACACACACCTTTTGTCCATCCACAGCCACCATTTCTGCCTCGGGGCTGCAAATGTTTCCTTTGGTTTATTACTGTAATAACAGGTTGCTGATCCGTAGCTTAATCCTCTTTTGGGACTAGCTAGCATCTTTGTTTGAATGACAATAACTAGTTGGAGATAGCTAATTCATAGAGAGAAAATGAAAGAGGAATCAATTTTAGTACTCAACTGATACTTTATTTTATCGACCCTCAAGTGTCGGGTGGTGATAAAGTTAACTTCAGTGGATTTTGAACTCAGAAAGTAAAGAGCAGAGAATTTACACACAAAATATTGGTCAGCACAAGGTTATAGTAGAAGACTGTGTTGTATGGTGAGAGCAAACTGAGAAATACATGGTTGTAATGCAAACAGCCATTTTTGTAGTAAATCCAATAATCCCAGTCAGTTGATATTTAATCTACTGAACTTACAAGGATAAAAGATAGTCAACCCTAGTGGAATGTGATTTCAGAGCTTAAAGTACTAATGCACTCTACTAATTCTATAATCCCAGCCCTTTGACCATCATTATCATCATTTAACATCCGTTTTCCATGCTGGCATCGGTTGGATGGTTTGACTGGAGGAGCTAGCAAGCCAAAGGCATGCACCAGTCTCCCATTATCTGTTTTGGCATGATCTTTATTGCTGGATGCCCTTCCTAATGCCAACCATTTTACAGAGTGTGCTGAGTGCTTTTTACATGGCACCAGCACAGGTAAATAAAGATTCAATATAAAATGCAGTACTTCTTTCGAGTAGCTCATCATTGCTTGCTCCACTTTTCTCCTATGGAACCAGAGTTATCATGAAGTCTGTCATCTGAATGCTGATTTATGATGTGATGGATATTTACTTCCATTGATCTATAAGTATTTCTTCATTCAGTTATTCACTTAACATTCAATTTTTTTTTACCCCATGGATTAGATGGTGAGTTATTAGGGGCAAGATTTTATAGCCTAATGCACTTCTTGTCATCAGCCCTCACCTGTTTTTCAAATAAAAGGGTTTTTTTCTATTAGCACTCTTTTAAAGAGCAGAACAATAGGTCATAATGTCGACATCATAATTTCACTTGAGTGGCAACAAGAATGGAATATCAACAATATTAACAATGCACACGCGCACACACACACACACGTCTATAGGGTGTCCATAAATTGTGTTTACAACTTCCACAATTTATCATCAAGCTATGTTGCACACAACCACTGGAGCTTACATGGAAATATTCTGATTTTTCTAATAAAAGTTGTTTTGTGTGCCTGTGTTTTGCAATAAACTCTAAGTTATCCTTACTTTTCTTATTTCTCTGAATTTTTGAAATTGTAATGGTAATCTATGGATATTCTACACACACACACAAAGGCTTCCTGCAGTTTCCATCCATCAAATTCACAATCATCCCAATGTTATAATAGCAGACACTTATCCAAAGTAGAATGCAATGGGACTGAACCCAAAACTATATGGTTGCTTGGCAAACTTTTTAACCACATGCCTATACCTAGAGTAGTGATCTTGACCTTTTTTCAGGTTCTCTGAATGGTGGCAGGAAGTTATGCACAGAGCAGAAAGCTAGCTTGAATACTTGTAACAGAATAGACTCCACTAAAGGCAATCAGGGGCCAAATGGGGATGTTAAACTGAATGATAGACGACATTTACCACCTATGAAAAGAAACAATCCCCCGGATGAGCTTCCATCTACAGTTTACATCTACTCTGTTCTACCCACAATTAATTTGTCAACCCAAGGCTATAATAAGTGTTATGTAATGGAATTGAATCCACAGCCCGTGGATGTGAAACACACCTAACCAAACAGTCATGCTTAATCTGAACTAATTACTGTGTAGCTTCCATCAAGCAGTGACATCAACAGCATAGAAACTTTTGACTGATTTATGAGCAGGAGCCTACAGATATAACATGCAAGGGACACAAACCAACTTTTATAGGGTTGCTCAACCTGCGAAAAGCAGCAGCTACTGCCATCATAAATAAACGTACAACTCAGTGAGAAATGTATTCCTTGACATACATTAAATGAATGTGATGGCCGTGACAGAATAGGCTAAACAACAATAACATGCAGGAGAATATACTTCATTTATATGTAGAAATATACTGCACCCACCATTGTAGTTTTTGTAGATACAAGGTACAGTGTGAGAGTGTCAGCAAGTTGCTTATAAAGTACAGTGTGGGTCAAGAGATCTAGCCACTGTTGCAGCTGATCTACAGTGTATTTATATTATTTTTTTCACAATTTTAACTAGCAGCAGTAACAGGTTATTCTAATGCAGACAGTGACTGATACATTTTATATTGAATCTTTTTTTACCTGTGCTGGTGCCATGTAAAAAGCACAGGCACACAAAACAACTCCAGTGGTTGTACGCAACATAGCTTGATGATAAATTGTGGAAGTTGTAAACACAATTTATGGACACCCTATAGACGTGTGTGTGTGCGCGCGCGTGCGCATTGTTAATATTGTTGATATTCCATTCTTGTTGCCACTCAAGTGAAATTATGATGTCGACATTATGACCTATTGTTCTGCTCTTTAAAAGAGTGCTAATAGAAAAAAACCCTTTTATTTGAAAAGTGCATTAGGCTATAAAATCTTGCCCCTAATAACTCACCATCTAATCCATGAGTTAAAAAAAAAATTGAATGTTAAGTGAATAACTGAATGAAGAAATACTTATAGATCAATGGAAGTAAATATCCATCACATCATAAATCAGCATTCAAATGACAGACTTCATGATAACTCTGGTTCCATAGGAGAAAAGTGGAGCAAGCAATGATGGGTTACTCGAAAGAAGTACTGCAGGCGTGGCTGTGTGGTATGTAGCTTGCTTACCAACCACATGGTTCTGGGTTCAGTCCCACTGCGTGGCACCTTGGGCAAGTGTCTTCTACTATAGCCTCGGGCCGACCAAAGCCTTGTGAGTGGATTTGGTAGACGGAAACTGAAAGAAGCCCGTCGTATATATGTGTGTGTTTGTGTGTATTTGTTTGTGTATCTGTGTTTGTCCCCCCCCCCACCATCACTTGACAACTGATGCTGGTGTGTTTTCATCCCCGGAACTTAGCGGTTCGGCAAAGAAACTGGTAGAATAAGTACTAGGCTTACAAAGAATAAGTTCTGGGGTTGATTTGTTTGACCAAAGGTATTGCTCCAGCATGGCCACAATCAAGTGGCTGGAACAAATAAAAGAATATAAAAAAATAAAAGCAGAAAGAATTATCTTCACAGTTGGCTGTTTCGCTTTTTTTTTGTTTTTTTATTGACTGAGAAATTTAGATGACTGTTGTAAGAAAAGGTTTCCATAGAGATTCAAACTGAACTTATTAACCATGTATTCTTAGTATGTTTCATTCTATTGCAGGGCTCCAAACAACCATAATGGTGAAACATGCCTAGGAACTTTAATATAAATTCATGCTTCACTCTGATTTATTGATGCAGCTATAATTTTATCTCAGTTTTATTTATTATAAAATGATGCTATAATTTCTAATTTATTTTACTTTGTTTTAGGAACTTAATCCCAATCTAGAAGCTCCAATTTCTAAAATTCTTGAGCATATTAAACTGAATATTGATAAAAATCCGTCTGACAATTTGAGAATTTCCAAAGATGACAAAGGAACTATGCATATATGGATTAATTCCAAACTTTCTAGGTTCCCTTTCACCTGGCAATTGGTTGGAGAACCAGCACATGAAGAAATGGTAATTTTTATCAATTTTCTTTGTTACAGTTATTTATTTATTTATTTTTCTTGGATGAGTTAATAAAGAATTCATTTATCAGAACTGCAGACTTTCTTGTGTGTATTTTAGTCTAAGTCTGCTTCTAAGCCTTCTTATATATTTGTGATGAAAAATATTCTGAAAGTATATAAAATAATTTTGATTTTAGAATTTTTCAACTATATTGTTATTTTAGTTTTCTTTCTATTTTTCCTTTGTCATCAGGTCTCTGAGAACATGACTATTCCACTTTTAATGATGGTGTCCGAGTTGAATCGTCGCCAGAGAGAACTTATTCATATTATTTCCAAAAAGGATTTAGAAATTGAGGATTACAGAGCTCAGTCTGTTAAACTTAATCAAAGTAAATCATTTTTGATATTTTTTGTCATTTTAACTGCTATATCTTACACCAAACTGAGAAAGCAAGGAGCCACAGGCTCCTTGAACATGTCAGTAATTATATGCTTCTCAAACTGTGCAAGAGTAATTTCATGCTGTAAACTTTGATATTAATTCATACTTTATTTGTAATTAAATAAGTTTCTTGTCAGAATCTGTGATAAAATACTTCAGATTAGATTAGTGCTGCAACATGGTTTAGCAATCATTATCTCGTCCTATGCCCCTCAGCTGAGGCTACCTGATGAACAGAAAGACTGATTTTATGACACCCTCTTGCAGATTACCTCGACGACGAATGACAGGGACCTTCGCTTTGTAGCTGGCGACTTCAATGGGCATGTTAGACAACATGCAGTAGTCTATCATGGCATACATGGAGGCTATAGTTTTGGTTCCTGCAATGGGGAGGGAACCAGGCTGTTGGATTCTGTGGTGCAAGTGATCTTATGGTTTTTAATACTAACTTCAGGAAACCTGCCAGCCACCTATTCACCTACCGATCTAGTAGACACACTAGTCAAATTGATTACATCCTCACCAGGAAACGGGAAAGATGTCTACTTATAAATGCCAAAACCTTCCCAGGTGAAGAATGCACCCCACAACATGGATTAGTAGTTAGCAACTTCAGGATCAGGGCTAAATGGATGCCCAGAAGACGACCAACATGGAGAAGAAGGGTTTAGAAGCTTAAGGATCCTGCAAATGGACAGAGATTTAGAAATGTATTACTCAAAGCTTTTGACAAAATACAGGGAGATATGATGTGGAAGACAACTGGAGGTTTGTACAGGAGAACCTGTTGAGTGCTACTGACCAGATCTGTAGATGGTGCAAAGTCCCCTCTCAACCCAAGGTAACATGGTGGTGGAACAGTGTAATTGACAGGTCCATTAGGGAAAAGAAACCAGCTTGGGAGGACTGGAAGAATGGCGGGAGGAGAGAATTGTATCAGATTGCCAGAAGGAAAACTATGTGACAGGTTTACTTAGCCAGAGGGGAAGCAGATAAGAAAAAGTTTGCAAATGTTCTGTGTGGTGAGGACCAAAGACTTGAGCTGGTTCTTGTTGCAAGACAGTGTGAGAGAGAATCATGATGTCATAGGAGAGAAATGTGTCTGCATGGATGACAGCTCACTTGCATTTAATGAGGCTGCAAGGAGAGAGACTTGGAGACACCACTATGAAAGGTTGCTAAATGTTGAGCCAACAGAGGGACCAGCTATCTGAATTGACAGTACCTTGGTAGATAAATCAATTTAGGGTATGAAGACAGGGAAAGCCCCCAGCTCATCAGGAATCACCGCAGAAATGCTTAAGATATCTGGCGGTGTCGGCTACAGTCTAGTCACCTATATAGTCAATCAGGTGATGCATGAAGAAATCATACCCAATGGCTGGTGTAGCATCACCACAGTCAACTGCTACAAAGGTAAAGGTGATGCATTAGATACAAATAATTACAGTGATATCAGATTGTTGGATCAGGTAATGAAAGTCCTGGAGAGGGTCATAGCCCAACTAATTAGGGAGAGAGTCAGTTTAGACGAGATGCAGTTTGGGTTTGTGCCAGGGAAAATCACTACTGATGCTATATTTCTGGTAAGACAGCTGCAGGAGAAATACCTAGCCAAAGATAAACCTCTGTACCTAGCTTTCGTTGACATGGAGAAAGCCTTTGACAGGGTCCCCCAATTCCTTATCTGATGGTCAGTTTGGAAACTAGGGATAGCTGGGTTGGACAATTTGACTGAGGTCTGACGAACCAGATGGCTGCACCAGGCTCCAATCTGATCCTGCAGAGTTTCTACAGCTGGGTGCCCTTAACGCCAACCTCTCCAAGAGTGTAGTGGGTGCTTTTACGTGCCACTGGCAACGACCACGCTCAATGGTGCTTTTTATGTGCCACCTGCACAGGAGCCAGTCCAGCGGCACTGGCAACAACCTTGCTTGAATGTTTTTTTGCATGCCACCAGCACAAGTGCCAGTAAGGCGACGCGGGTAACGATCACACTCGAATGGTGCTTTTTACATGTCACTGGCACGGAAGCCAGTTTGTTGCTCTGGCAACGATCACGCTCAGATTGTATTCTTAGCGCTCCACTAACATGGATGCCAGTCATTGAATTTGATTTCGATTTCACTTACCTCAACAGGTCTTTGCAAGCAGAGTTTAGTGTCCAAAGAAGGAAAAGGTATGCACAAGTGGGCTGGTTACACCCCTGGCATAGGCCACGAGGTTATGGTCTCACTTGGCTTGCCGAGTCTTCTCAAGCACAACATATTTCCAAAGGTCCTGGTCACTAGTCATTGCATCAGTGAGGTCCAATGTTCGAAGGTCATGCTTGACCACCTCATCCCTGGTCTTCCTTGGTCTACCTCTTCCACAGGTTCCCTCAACAACTAGGGTATATATATATATATATATATATATATATATATATATGTATGTATGTATCTTTCACCAATATACATAGGCAAAAGTTGTACACATCAACAAGAAATATTTCTGAAATTGTTCTTTTTGAACAAAGTTCCTGCATAGATTGATCCATTGAGAAAGTGTGATCTGTTATTCTTCACTATTTGTAATATAAAAGGCAAAAAGTAAATCTTCTAACCTTAATATTTTTATATCATCATTTCAGAGCAATTAGCAACTGTTTACTTTGATGAAACATCCTTTGGAAACAATATGGTGCTATCAAAGGTGAGTGGATTATTATTTTAACCCAAGGAGTCCTGATCAAGCTAACCCTATGATCAGAAACATTCCAGTTGTTACAACCCTGTCTTTTTTTGCCAAGATATAGAGTTTCTTACTTAAGCCCATCATTCCCAATTGAATATAGCCCATAGACAATTTTCTCCACTTTTCTTGACTCTGGACTATCTCTTCTGTTTTTATCCATTAGGATCCCTCCTTTTTGATTTCTACCTCCGTATCCCCCCTCCATCTAGATTTAGGGTGTCTTCTCTTCCACCTTCCTTGTAAGTTCCAGGTCAGAGCCTGATGTATAATACCGGATATTGGTTTCCATTCAGATTTTGTTGCATCACATCATTTCTCTGAGAGGCCTTCTCCCAGGTGTTGCTGGTTTTGAATTGTCATCAGTGCTTCTGTAACTGTTTTTTTTTTCTAGACAGTGTATGTGCAGGTGGCACATAAAAAGTACCCACTACACTCTCAGAGTGGTTGGCGTTAGGAAGGGCATCCAGCTTTAGAAACACTGCCAGATCAGACTGGGCCTGGTGCAGCCTTCTGGCTTCCCAGACCCCCAGTTGAACCGTCCAACTCATGCTAGCATGGAAAACGGACGTTAAACGATGATGATGATGTATCAGCCCTATGCAGACCCATTTTTTACCTCTGGAAGAAGTGGTCTATATTTGTCCGGCCTGTTTCTGTTCTCCTGTCCAGCAAGAGAAGCTCTACCAGGGGCTTGTGCTCCACTGGAATAGCTCTATGTCTCAGTCATTGAGGCTCACAGGCCACCACACAGTGGGGTAGAATTTGAGGGAAATATGGCAACTATTTCTTACAGGTTTAGTAACCGTATTATGTTGCTTTGTTGGCTCTCATTCATAATATTGAAATGGTATGTCATGATTGGTAGAACACCTCACAAAGTAGCCCGTGGTAGCTGTTCATGGTATTTATGCTCTAAATACCTTCCTCTATGCTCTAAATAATAATTAAAAAAAAGGAACTGTCCAGGTTGACTTTGCTGGTCATCTTCTCATAATTAATAAAATAAATGCCAGTCAAGTACCATGGTTGTTTTAAACAACTCTATCTTTCAAGACAGTGCTCCAATACTGTCAGAGTCTAATGACTGGAACCAATGAAAACATACGAGGAAAAATATAAAGAAATAGGGTACCTCATAAGCACTTCTTGAATGTTATTATTTATTAATTTTTTCCTGGCCTTCTGCCAAACTTGCAAAGAATTATTAATTTCATCATTCAACCATGTATATTTTTTAATGTACAATTTAATTCAGAAAAGCTAACTTGCAATTACAGATAGAGCAGACATCTACAAAAAAGCCATCATCAGAAATCTATCTGTCTGCTACAGACCAGTTCTTCCTATCAGTGTTTGACTAGGTATATACAAAGAACTTCATTATATCTGCCTTGAATGCAGTGAGACAAAAGAATGGGCTTTCCATATCACACGGTTCCAGAAGATGCTGAAAGTCAAAAATGAATTCTTAGCATCTGTTGTTAGTCATCTTCAGAGTTCTCAAGCAAGAAATGGAAAACCTCTTCCAACACCTGTTTTCTACTCTTTAGTGATAGTATAACTGCTGTTTCCTACAAGGCTATCCATAAAGAAGAGCTGGAAATGCAACTGTTCACTGACTTTCACCTATGGAAATGTTCATCTCAGAAGTAACTCTCCAATGACAAACCTATACATTGTGGCCAACTACCCCATCTGCTATGTGTGTACCAGGTTCAGTCATGAATATTACATAGCCAGTGCTATGTAATATCTGAATCAACAAACATCTCTAGATGGACATCATTGTTCATGAAACACTTTGATAAATTTAGGAACATAAATAAAGATAGGGCAGTCACTCAAAACCACAGTCAGTATAGTTGGTAACCTACAGATTAAAGAAGCCATTCTGATCAAAAGACATAAATCAACCTTCCAGGACTGGTTGAAATTGAATGAGCTGCAGTGGCTACTATAGCCACTTCTTTCAGTCACTGTATCTGACAATACCTGGTCCAGTTTCTTGCATTCATCACAGTCCATGGAACATAATCCACAGCCGAAAATTCTTCATCTCTGCATATGAGATCTTTTGGTTATAGTTATGCAGAACCCATATGTCAACCAGTCATGTTTCCTTCCAGTTGCTTTAACACCATTGGAAAGGATCATTTTACATGTAATATAAAGTCTTATTAAATATTTCCAAGGTAATAGTCCTTATGTTTGTTATTGTTATTGATGTTTAATGTTCCAACTGCATTGCCTCTTTTTGTTTTGTCTTTGATTAATTGATGAAGCTTAATTATTTTGTTTTATTGTTATTTCTTGTTTTTTTTTCTTTGAAAAATGTAGGAATTTGAAGATAATGTGAAACTGTTGGGGACAACTGCTTTTGAAAGTTATGGTCAGGATCTTTATCGGCAAATTATGACAAAATACACATGGTTGCACAAATGTAGCAAAGCAGATCCAGGTAGTTGACCTAATTCTTTTGTAAAATTTTGTCATTGTCACCTGTTATTGCTGTCATCATCATCATCATCACCACCACCATAGTCAACAATCTGTTTTTCAGGTTTACAGTGGTCACTTTTGTGAGTTTTGTCTTGTCATGTCCTTTCTGTATTATGCTTCAAGAGCAGAATACAGTTAAGAATTTTCTGAATCAAAAAGTTTTGATTTTGCTGCAAAGTACCTTGAACAAGTCTTTTATTTCATGGCCTTGAGTCAGCCTGAATCTTGTGAAGGATATTAAATAATCAGCCAGTCATATCATATAATGTGTCACTGATCCTACTCTGGTATTAAGTCAATGGTACCAGTGTCTAAAATACTTTGCCATTTGCATTATAATCAATGAATAAACAGTTCCATTGATTCAATGACAGGAACACATGCCACTGAAATTGAGAGATGTGTCTGTTTTATAAAATTTGGTTTACTCAGCCTAAAAGAATTACTGTTCTCATTATTATTTATTTTCCCTTGCTGCCATCATTTGTGTTTCTCCATTATTATTTTACTGTTTACACAATTCTTATAACTTTGTTCATTATAGTTTCATAAATTTCATAAAACTTCATATCATTATAGACCAAAGTTGTTTTGTTTTTTTTCTGCTAATTCCCATAAAATCTTGTGTATAAAACTATACCAAGACAGATCTTTCCTCCTCTATATGGAAATCACATCTACATCTGACTGAAATTCAGATGGTTTCTTTTAGGCCCAAGATATTTTTGTCACTTGTTAGCCTTATGTGTTTCACTATCTCACAGTCTTGGCTCTCTGCATTGAATATCATCATCATCATTTAACATCCGCTTTCCATGCTAGCATGGGTTGGACGATTTGACTGAGGTCTAGCGAACCAGACTCCAATCTGATCTGGCAGTTTCTACAGCTGGATACCCTTCCTAACGCCAACCACTCCGAGAGTGTAGCGGGTGCTTTTACGTGCCACCGGCACGGGGGCCAGTTTGGTGGTACTGGCAACGGCCACATCCAAATGGTGCTTTTTACGTGCCACCTGCACAGGAGCCAGTCCAGCGGCACTGGTGACGTCCTCGCTCGAATGCTTCATGTGCCACCAGCACAAGTGCTAGTAAGGCGACGCGGTAACGATCACGCTCGAATGGTGTGCTTAATGTGCCACCGGCACGAAGGCCAGTTTGTTGCTCAGACAACGATCTCACTCATATGGTACTCTTAGCGCTCCACTAGCAACGGATGCCAGTCACCGAGTTTGATTTCGACTTCAATTTCACTTGCCTCAACTGGTCTTCACAAGCAGAGTTTAGTGTCCAATGAAGAGAAGGCATGCATAAGTGGACTGGTTACCCCCTAGCATAGGCCACAAGGTTATGGTCACACTTGCGCTTGCCGAGTCTTCTGCAGCACAGCATATTTCCAGAGGTCCCGGTCACTAGTCATTGCCTCACTGAGGCCCAATGTTTGCAGGTCATGCTTCACCACCTCATCCCAGGTCTTCCTGGGTCTACCTCTTCCATAGGTTCCCTCAACTGCTAGGGTGTGGCACTTTTGCACACAGCTATCTACATCCATTCTCGACACATGACCATACCAGCGCAGTCGTCTCTTTTGCACACCACATCTGATGCTTCTTAGGTCCAACCTTTCTCTCAGGGTACTTAAACATCCATCGGAGCATGCTGGCTTCATTCCTTGCGAGCTTACGCATATCCTCAGCAGTCACAGCCCATGTTTCACTGCCATGTAGCATGGCTGTTCGTACACATGCATCTTACAGTCTACCTTTTACTCTGAGCAAGAGGCCCTTTGTCACCAGCAGAGGTAAGAGCTCTCTGAACTTAGCCCAGGCTATTCTTATTCTAGCAGCTACACTTTCAGTGCCCCCTCCTCTGCTACTGATTTGGTCACCTAGGTAACGGAAGCTATCAACTACTTCTAGTTTTTCTCCCTGGAATGTGGCGGAAGTTGTTCTCTGCACATTTTCAGTGTTATATATAGCTCTCAAGCATCTACCACATACAGAAACTATCCTCCCAGTTAGCCTTCCTTTGATATTGCTGCACTTATGTGTCCATAGCTTACACAGGGTACATCTTATAGAGTTTCTATCTACACCTTTTCTACAGATCGAGCAGGGCCATTTACCTGAAGGAATTTGTGGTTTGCCTGCTTTCCTACATATTAGGACTTTGGTTTTAGCTAGGTTGACACTAAGGCCCTTCAATTCTAATCCTTCTTTCCACACTTGAAACTTCTCTTCTAGTTCTGTTAGTGACTCAGCAATTAGAGCAAGGTCATCAGCATAGAGGAGCTCCCAGGGGCATCCTGTCTTGAATTCCTCTGTTATTGCCTGGAGGACTATGATAAATAGGAGGGGGCTTAGGACTGAACCTTGGTGGACCCCTACCTCTACCCAGAATTCTTCACTGTACTTGTTACCAGCCCTCACCTTACTGACAGCGTCCCTGTACATGGCTTGCACGGCTCTCACTAACCATTCATCTATCCCTAGTTTTCTCATTGACCACCAGATAAGGGATCAGGGGACCCTTTCAATGGCTTTGTCCATGTCAACGAAAGCCAGGTACAGGGGCTTATCTATGGCTAGGTATTTCTCCTGCAACTGTCTAACCAGAAATATAGCATCAGTGGTGCTTTTCCCTGGTATGAAACCAAACTGCATCTCATCTAAACTGACTCTCTCCCTAATTAGTTGGGCTATGACCCTCACCGTGGTCTTCATTACCTGATCCAAGAGCTTGATACCTCTGTAATTATTTGTATCTAAAGCGTCACCTTTTCCTTTGTAGCAGTTGACTATAGTGCTGCTACACGAGTCATTGGGTATGACTCACCTGGTTAACTATATGGGTGACCAGGCTAATGCCGACACTGCCAGTTATTTTGAGCATCTCTGCAGTAATTCCTGATGGGCCGGGGGCTTTCCCTGTCTTCATACTTTTAATTGCTTTAACTATCAAGGTACTGTCAAATTGGATAGCTGATCCCTCTGTTGGGTCGACAATCGGCAGACTCTCTTTCTCACATTCATTTTCTTTGTTCAGCAACCTTTCATAGTGGCGTCTCCAAACCTCTCTCTTTGCAGCCTCATTTAGCGCAAGTGAACCATCATCCATGTGAACACATTTCTCTCCTACCACATCACGATTCTCTCTCACACACTGCCTTGCAACACGAAATACCTCAAGTCTTTGGTCCTCACAGCGCAGAACATTGGCAAATTTTTTCTTATCTGCTTCCCCTCTGGCTAAATAGACCTGTCTCCTAGCTTCTCTTCTGGCAGTCTGATATGATTCCCTGCTACCACCATTCTTCCAGCCCTTCCAAGCCTGTCTCTTTTCTCTGATAGCCCTGTCTACAATGTTGTTCCACAACCACGTTATTTTGGGTTTATATGGGACTTTGCACCATCTACAGATCTGGTCAGTGGCTCTCAGCAGGTTGTCCCTTAGAAACCTCCAGTTGTCTTCTACTCCATGTGAAACTATATCCCCTTCTATTTCGTCAAAGGCTTCAAGTAATATGTCTCTAAATCTCTGTCCATTTGCAAGATCTTTTAGCTTCCAGACCCTTCTTCTCCATGCTGGTCGTCTTCTGGTTGTCCTCTTAGTCCTGATCCTAAAGTCACTAACAACCAGTCTATGTTGTTGGGTACATTCTTCATCTGGGAAGGTTTTGGTATTTATAAGCAGCCATCTTTCCCTTTTTCTGGCAAGGATGTAGTCAATTTGGCTAGTATGTCGGCTCGATCGGTAGGTGACTAGGTGGCTGGTAGGTTTCCTGATGTTAGTGTTGTAAACCATAAGATCATTTGCATCACAGAACTCCAGCAGCCTGGCTCCCTCCTCATTGCGGGAACCATAACCGTAGCCTCCATGTACGCCATAGAAGCCTCCAGCATGTTGTCCAACATGCCCATTGAAGTCACCAGCCACAAAGAGACGGTCTCTGTCGTTCAATACTTACTGAACCCTTTTGTGACTATTTTGTGTTTCAATTAATTTTTTTTAAATAATCAAGAAATTGATGGGAATTTAGTCAAATAACTTTTTCATTATTATGGTGGTGTTTGGAACATAAAAGAGGTTTTTATTTATAAGTCATGGTGGAATATTTTAATTTAAAACAGAAGTAGCCTCAAGCAGGTTGATATAATACAAGAATTAACTGTCTCTGAATCATTTATTCTGATACCTCTAAAGCTGGAGTTTTTCACCCAACACACTGGTGCTCTGCTGTTCTTGCACATTACTCTCACACACCTAGTGGAGCATACTCCATTTCTTTTCAGCTTTTAATATATCCCCATGCACAGTGCCCATGAGCACTACCATATATTGTACCACACTTTGTATAAAAGTGTTGTACAGTCTACTCTTCATTTGCAGAAAGAAGTTCTTTGTTACTGACAAAGTAGATAAATTCCCTGAACATTCTTCACTTCATCCTTACCTTGATTACTATGCTTTTGCGACACTTACCTCCGCTCTTGCCATCAACTAACTATTCCTATGCATTTTTAAGATAGGAAATCCTTTGTCAGCCTGCTAGCAATCCTCCTACATCTTTTTTACTTTCTCTCTCTATATTAAAGATGGCCACTTTCCGATTAGTAGTGTTCTGTTTTCTTTTGACTACTAGGTAGGTCCTGGTCTTGCTTGATTGGGCTGGGGTCATTCCAAGTTGGTGGTCTCAGACTCAGACATCATCATGTGTAGAGCCAACTAGATCCACTAGTGCTTTCCATCACTGGTGGTCCCTGTGCCAGCTCTCCTGCATCCTCCACAGTGATGTCGAGCCTCTGGAGATCTTCCCCAATCATGTCCACCCATCTGGTGCGGGGCCTGCCATGATACCTCCAGCAGCCTGTAGCTGCTACCTCAAATGAGAGTAAAGCCCTGACAGGATGATCTGGTGGAAGATGGAGGACATAGGATATTGGCTTCAAATTTTGACACAAAGCCAGCAATTTTGGGAGAGGGGCTAAGTAGATCCCATTGACCCCAGTGCTCAACTGGTACTTATTTTATCAACCTGGGAAGGATGAAAGGCAAAGTCAACCCTGGCAGCATTTGAACCCAAAACATAATGACAGAAAAAATGTCACTAATCATTTTACCCAGCATGCTAATGATTCTGCCAACTCACCTCCTTATATCTCTCTATATATAAACGGCAAAATGCCGGGTCATAGTGCTAGTATAATATAAAATATCATCACCATTTTTACCACAATTTTTTCCATACTGGTATAGGTTGAATGAATCATCATATCCCAGGTCAGTCCTTATTTGGTGTAACTGACCTCGTGTGTGTGTGTGTATGTAACATGCATAGAGGTCTGACTGTGAGTATAACTGTATTGTATGTGTTTCATGAGTGTACAGCTCTATGTATATATCTATGTGTGAGTATGCATAATGTGTATATATAGTTGTCTGTCTATGAGTATATCTGTATTTCTTGAATGTTGTAGTCTCTCAATGTGTGTTTGTATATCTTAGCATTTATGTTTGAGTTTTCATAACAAAACATCACCACCCAACCCATCCCTCGTCACCACCACCAACTCAGTAGCCACATCCCTCCATGCTACCTGATTTGGATTGGTCTTCTTCAGCATAATACTTTGAGTTTGTTGCAGTCATTTGTCATCTCCTATATATATATATATCTGTGCCGGTGACACATAAAAAGCATTGTCTGAACGTGACAGATGCCAGTGCCGCCTGACTGGCGTCCATGTCGGTAACACATAAAAGCACCAACCGATCGTGGCCGTTTGCCAGCCTCCTCTGGCCCCTGTGCCGGTAGCACGTACAAAAAACACCCACTATACTCACGGAGTGGTTGGCGTTAGGAAGGGCATCCAGCTGTAGAAACACTGCCAGATCAGACTGGAGCCTGGTGTAGCCTCCTGGCTTCCCAGATCCCGGTCGAACCGTCCAACCCATGCTAGCATGGAAAACAGGCATTAAACGATGATGTATATATATATATATATATATTGTCTGTGTGGTAAGATTCTTGCTTCCCAACCACACTGTTTTGGTTTCAATCCCATTGCATAGCACTTTGTGCAAGTGTCTTCTGCTATGGCCTCAGGTTGACCAAAACCTTGTAAGTGGATTTGGTAGACAGAAACTGAAAGAAGCTTGTCATTGTCATCCTCATCATTTAATATCCATCTTCCATGCATGCATGGGGAGGATGGTTGACAGGAGCTGACCAGGTAGAATGACCCTGGCGGCATTTGAACCGAGAGTGCAAATACAGATGAAATGTCACTAATCACTTTACCTGACATGCTAACGATTCTGCCAGCTCACCTCCTTAAATATAATGTATATGTGTATGTATACGCACACACTCACACATATTTATACATACACGCACGTTTGCCATTATTTACTTGTATGGTAATTATTGTGTATATATTTACATTATTTATCGTTATGTTCTTGTAAATGTTTGTTTGCTTATTTCATTCAGAAATGTAAAATTCATATTACTGCTACTGCTGTTGTTGGTGTTCAAACGTTTCGATCAAGGGTACCTCAGTCTTGAAAACTGTAGTTTTTATTATTATTAATATTATTATTGAGTGAGAGAGTAGTGCAAGCCATCAAAGTGACACTGGGGTAAAATATACCAAGCCCAGTATATCCATCATGACTACCCGTCTGATAAAGGTACACTAGGCACATGCATCATAACCATATGTGTGGGACATGGTGATCTCATTTCAAGATAAACAGCACATGACCTTGCAGGTGGGGCCCGGTTAGAATTTTCTTCTGGTCAAGTAGCCCATCCAGCTCAAGATGTCCCTGAATAAGGATTGTTTAAGGATATTGAATGATCCACCCATGTTTCCAAAGGTGAATTATCCAAACCTCTAAGAATTCCTTTCAACACACAGCTATGATGCTCTTCCACTACTTCTGCTCGTGATCAGAGATGCACGTATCGTCAGCCACTAAGGGACATGCTCAACTGGTTATGGTCAAACAACTGACAAGCAAATCTGTGGTATTGAGCAGAATATTTGCTGACGCCCATCTTTTATACCAAGATAAAACAATGTACATGATAACACTTCCTATCAGTTAAGATCAGAAACCATGAGAGCCACTGTCTGGTATTGCATCAGGGCATTTATTATTATTATTATTATTTCATGAAAAATCTCAGCTTTATTTTGCTGGATGTGGTGGAAAGTGTCAGCTACCCACAGCCAGTTAACTAAGGTGACACCTGTTTACTAATCATACTTCACGAACTCTGCAGAGGACCCTTGCAATTCCAAGCAATGATCATTTTTGTATCATCATCATCATTATTACTATCCAGTGTGTCCCCTTTTTACGATGATAGAGTGAGATATGAGATTTGGTTACTAATTTTAAAAATGATATAGTCACAGCTGATAACCGGTATTGGTTTAAGTTATCATAACTTAGCAGTTCACATAAAGAGACTGATAACTACCAGACCTCAAAAATAAGTACTAGAGTCAATTTCTTCAACTATCCGGTAAGATAGGATACAGGCTGGTCACCCTACATAGTTTAATCAGGTCATTCAAGGTGTGATACCCGGTGACTGGCTTAGCAGCACAATTGTTAGCTGCTAACAGGGTAGCAACTTTAAAGGCATCAATCTGCTGAACCAGGTGATGAAAATTAGAGAGTTATTGCCCAGTTAGTTAGGAGCAGAATTAGGCTAGACAAAATGCAGTTCTGCTTTGTCCGGGGAAGAAACACTACTGACATTATTTTCATAGTCAGGCAACTGCAAGATAAGTACTTAGCTAAGAATAAGCCATTATAATTGGCATTTGTTGATCTAGAGGAAGCCTTCTGTAGAGTGCCCTGCTGTGTGATATGATGGGCTGTGAGAAGTCTAGGTATAGACAAGTGGCTGGTGAGAGCTGTACAAGCCATGTACGAAGATACTGTAAGGTGAGAGTTAACCACAAGTAAAAGGGAAGAATTTGGTGTACAGGTAAGGGTTTATTAAGGTTTGGACCTTAGTCCCCTCCTTTTCATCATGGGAATGACTATATGCTGATGATCTTGCCATCATAGTGAATTCCATATCAGAGCTAGATGAAAAATTTCAGTTGTGGAAGCAAAACCTGGAATTTAAGGGCCTCAAGGTTAACTTAGCAAGAAAACTGACAGGTCTACTGACTGCTCTGATGCCCTGAGATGATAGAGAATTTGTAAGATTCTTTAGGGATGGAATTTGGAAGGATTTTTTAAAATCCTTATAGTTGCAGTAAGCGAGGCAAAATATTTATTGTTGACCAGACAAATTTGGTGTCTGAAAACTTTGTCTCTGCTGCTTGCACTTATGACAACAGCAATATAAGTTTTGGTATGAAGTGCTCACAGAAGTGTGTTTGATGAGTCTGCCTTGCTTACTCCAATTTCAAGGATTTTTGGAATCCTTTCAGATGTCATCCCTAAAAAGTCATACCAATTCTCTATCATCTAGGAGTATCAGATCAGTCAGTAGACCAGAACTCTTACTATGATGACATAAGCATTTTAATTTTTTTGTCTATTCCTCTCAAATCATTGTATATTATTTTATTTAAGAAATCTTCATGATTGGGGTTACAATAAGCTATCAACAATACAATGAAGGGGTTTATTATATATGAAATTTACTGATCCCTAAATGAGAACAGCAGACGTGTGTTTAACCTACCTAGTTGTTTGACTGACTACCTGCATTCGTGCCATGTGTTTGGTCAACTAGAACTGCAATTTGATCTGTGCTAAGTACTTATTTCTTTTATATTTTTACTGGTTTCCTCAGTTATTGGATTGTAGCCATGCTAGAGGGCACCACCTTCAATAGTATAACTAATATCAATCCAGTATTTGTTCAGTAGTTACTTCATTAAGTTCACAAGGATGAAAGACACTTGAATTTTTTTTATATAGCAGTTCAGAATTTTTGAAAAATTCTGGCATTTGTTTGTATATGGAGTGTATGTATATGTGTATCTAAGTGTTATTTCGTTTTGATATTTTCAATGCCTAGTGTAATGATTTTTTTTTAGTTTGTAATATATATATTAAGTTACAAAGTGTGTAACTGTACAGTCTGTATATGTGTTATACAACTATGTGTATATACATATACTTTGTACATGTATACAAATACATTCTCTTTTACACTTTTACTTGAGTCATTTGACTGCGGCCATGCTGCAGCACCGCCTTTAGTCAAGCAAATCGACCCCAAGACTTATTCTTTGTAAGCCTAGTACTTACTCTATCGGTCTCTTTGCTGAACCGCTAAGTTATGGGGACGTAAACACACCAACATCAGTTGTCAAGCAATGTTGGGGGGACAAACACACACACAAACATATACACACACACACACATACATATATATATATGCGAAGGGCTTCTTTCAGTTTCCGTCCACCAAATCCACTCATAAGGCTTTGGTCGGCCCGAGGCTATAGTAGAAGACACTTGCCCAAGGTGCTACGCAGTGGAACTGAACCCGGAAGCAAGCTACTTACCACACAGCCACTCCTGTGCCTGTTTATATATTGTTTATATATTGTGCGACTATGTTGCACAAAGTGAAGGTATGGTTAAGGTTCATGCATGGCTGTGTGGTTAAGAAGTTTGCCTTTTATCCATTTGTTTTTGGGTTCTGTCTCACAACATGGCACCTTAGGTAAGTATCTTCTACTATAGCCCCAAAGACTTGTGAGTGGATTTGGTAGATGGAAACTGTAAGAATCCTGTCATGTGTGTATGACTATGTTTCTGTGTTAATATTGCGTGGTAGTTGTAAATGAGTGTCACTGACATACAAGCAGTGTCATTCATTACCAATATTTTGCAAAAGCATGTCTGGTCATGAGAAAATATTACCTTGCTTGGACTGAGGTGTGGTTGACGATAGAAATAGAATCCAACCACAGAAATTCTGCCTCAATAAATTCTCTCTGAATTGGATGTTGAAACAATGGAAAAGCCTGCCAAAATTGAGGTGCATATAGCATATGAAATACTCAAAAAAGGTTTCCTCTGATTTTTTTTTCTTACCACCATATTTAACCTTACTATGAATATTAGTGATATGGAAAGACTTTGGAAATAAGCAAAGCCATCATTTTATTAATTTGACATCACATTTGCCGTGGCAAAAAAATCAATTGATAAAGTTCACAAAATTAAGTGTGCCATAAGATAAAGGGCTTTTTAGACTAAAGCCCTTTACCAAAAACAATAAGGTATTTGAGAGTGGCAGATTGAGAATAAAAGAGCATCAGACTAAAGATCATACAGTATAATTAAGATTCATATCACTTTATTCTGAAAAAGTAAGAGTTGTGATCCATGAGGGTTGTTTAGCAAGATGAGGTTGGGTAATGACTGAAAAAGATGAGTGTGGAACAGGTAAAATCCCTTGTTGTGTTCCCGTGACTAATGTACTTTTTAAATTTTTAGTTGACCGAACTGTTGTCAGTCTCAGCTTTGCTTTAATCGCTCAAAATAGTCAGTGAAATAGTAATAATATTCTGGTGTTAATTCAAGTGACAGTGCTCTCACTACTTACCTACAAGAGTTTTTTATGATAAAAGAAAATATTTTTTGATTAATAGTTAATTGTTTGTAAATTTTTACTAAAATCTTGTAATTTTTAGGTAACTAATATTTGGATAACTAATATTTATATTCCATCTTACATTTCATTTCCACTTCCAGAAACCTTTGAAATTACAAAACCCATAGAAGAATCTTCCAATGTGTTCACAGAGCTTGCAGAACTGTCAACTGCTGTAGAAGAACATGAGCAGAAGGTTAACATTGGCCCTGACATCTATGATTGCAACCAGTGCATATTTTCAACCAGTTCTCAAGAACTTCTGCTTCATCATGTCAGCATGTACCACAGAGACTCTGCTCTAAATATCAATGCCAACTTTGATGGTCAACTTCAGCAAACAGTTCTGGCTGATCCATTGCCATTGTTTAATGCTGGGAATATATCTTGTCCACAATGTGGTCAGCACTATAAAACTCAATATGGATTGCAGAGTCACATGAATTCTAAACACCTTGGAAAATTTCTATTTAACTGCTCAATATGCGGTCGTGGTTTTGATAGTTTCTGGACATACAAAGCTCACATTGACAAACATCACATACTAGAAGAAAAATGTGACCGATGTAATTTAACATTTCGTTTCAAAAAAAGTTTGTTGTCCCATAAACGTTTCTGTGGTCGTACAAAGCACCATGGTGGTGAGTTGTTTCGATGTAACATCTGTGAGCAGACTTGTTCGTCAAAAGACTCTCTTTCCACTCACATGCGTGGTCAGCATGGCAGTCAACATTATCGATGTCGACGCTGCAATAAGATTTATAAATGGCGTTCATCTTTGCGGTACCATACTGAGAAATGTTTTAATCAGCCAGTTATTCTCAACACAGAAATAGAAAATCACAATATTTGTTGCTGATGGCTGTTTAACTATTCAACAATATGTGGAGGTGCAATGGCCCAGTGGATAGGGCAGTGGACTTGCGGTTGTAGGATTGCGGTTTCGATTCCCAGACCGGGCGTTGTGAGTGTTTATTGAGCAAAAACACCTAAAGCTCCACGAGGCTGCGGAAGGGGGTGGTGGCGACCCCTGCTGTACTCTTTCGCCACAAATTTCTCTCACTCTTAATTCGGTTGGCCTGCTCGCTTAGCCAGCAGGGTGGCGTCATTTGAAGGCTATAACAATGCGAAGCGCATTGTGACCAGCGATGTGTAGCAATATCTGATAGCCTGGTTGGTTCATCATTGCGGTGCCATACTGGGAAATGTTTTAATCAGCCAGTTATTCTCAACACAGAAATACCAAATCACAATCTTTGTTGCCGATGGCTGTTTAACTATACAACAATATATAGGTCAAATTTATGTATATATTATATTTTCTATCAAGGAGTTGTTTTGCTTCTGACAGTCTGTAGTATTAGGTGTACTGGGTGAGAAAGGGACAGCAACAATACCAAATACATTGCTGCTCTTAATAATTTGTAGGTGTTTTCACAACTAGGCTTCAAAATGTATTTTTGCTACAAGAAAAAAAACAAAAGAAAAAGGAAAAAGACACATTAGCAGGCTGAAGGTTGAGGATTTGAAATAATTCTGTATTGCATCAATAGTTATGAGAAGTTACATCTGAGTTCAAATCCTATCAGAATTAGATTTGATTTTTACCTTTCACCTCGAGTCTTATATAAACAAGTACCAGACAAATAGCTGGGGCTTCAGTTTAATTCATTATTTTCCCAGTTGCCTACAAATTTGTGGATTTGTGCCAAAGATATCATTATTAGTTAAAGGACAAAATTGGGGCTGGATCTCATACTGCTATTTTTTTTTTCTTTGCTTTACACACCATCTGTTTCTCATTACCTTAATCCTTTAGCATGTAAACTGGTCATATCAGGCCAAAATATTCTACCTGTTTTATGTTCAGACAGGTCAGATCCAGCCTCTCACACCTACCCTACACAATATCATTCTAAAAATAAACAATCTCATCCTCAGAATCATGAAGCTACAAGGTAATGCATGATTATTCAAAACAATGTGAATCAATAAACATGACGTTTGACAGAGTAGTCTGAATGCTAAAGGGTTAAACTCATTCTTAATATTCAGTTTACCTTTCATTCTGCTGAAAAAGGAATTGTCTTTTCTGAAATTCCTCTCTTACATAAAAACATTTTCAACAATTACATCTCCTACACCTACAAATCCCAGCCAACTACCACAATGACCCTCTTAAATCAGTCAATGCCTCCTAAAGCTTTTAAATAAATCCTATTTCTTATATAAATCTAATCTTAACGTCAATTAGACTTATTAACTTTATAGATTATTTATTCAAGATAAATGTTATTACTTATTTTTCCTTAGGAAAATGATTTGACTTAATATTAAAAAAATCTTTTTCCATTCTAAGTTAAATATATATTTTATAACTGATTTTAGTGTTGTTTTGTTAAAAAAAAATCTATTTTCTTTCTCTAAACAATTGTGCCTTGGCAGTTATCTTCACATCTTATGTTGTTGCTTATAGTTAATATATTTGTTGGGTATTTATTGATAATGTTGAAATTTCTTGCATTTTTTTATTTCCATATTAAAATTAACTACTTCCAAAGAAAATGAATTAGATAACTTGTTACAGAAAAGACACTTATAAGTTGCTATTTGGTGTTGCAATAGTACCGGCAGCAACAATGAACCTCTGTGTGGTCACCTGACCTGTTAGAAAAAGCAGCCAAATTACACCCAAGCATTTTAAAAAGAGAAAGCATATTTTTGACGATGTAGTACTTAAATATACCAAATCATGGAATAATCATGGCTGGAGTGCTTCTAATCATGACTGCTCAGTCAAGGTTGATCTGAGCTCAGGCTAAACAACAACACTGTCAATAGTATTTACTGAAGTCAAAAGAAGAAAAAAAGTATGTAAATATTTATGGAAGTGAAATTCTATGTGGAATTATTTAATTCAAATACCAAGATATTTTCTGCAGAATGGAAATAAGTATGACTATGGTTAAGAAGTTAACTTTGCAACTACAAGGTGTTGGGTTCAATCTCATCACATGGCACTTAGGGCAAGTGTTTTCTTTCTTAGCCTTGTGTTTGTCAATGGTAGAATTTGGTAGAAGGAAAGTGTGGAAGACTGTTGTATGTGGTTATATCAACATTGGGAGCAAACTGGTACATACTCACTGAAATATCTTGTGACAATTGTTAATTACCATTATTACATTGCCTACTTTACATTTCATATTTTATGAGAATGATAGAGGAAACACTAGCGAAAGCTCTGGGTTGATATCATAATCGACTTGAAGGTAGGGCCCCAGCCTAGATACAGTCCAATCACTAAAACCAATATAAGTAAAAGAATAACTATTTTTCTGATGTGCCAAAGACACTTATGTGTTTGTTGTGCTATAACAGAGTGGTCAGCCTAAACCATGAGTTACCTGCTGGCTAAACCATTATGGGATTTCCCTTGTTTGGATTATTTAAAATGTTTTGATATACAAATAATAATTCTTTCTAATTTTGGTACAGCATCAGAAATTTTATTAAGGAGTGCAGGATGTCAATTACATTGACTCCCCCAGTGCTCTACTAGTACTTTTTTACCCCCAAATGATGAAAGGCAATCAACTTTGGTAGTATTTGCATTCAGAGAAAAAGAGCCGGAAGAAATACTGCTAAGAATTTTGTCTGGCACAGTAGCAATTCTACCAGCTTGCCACCTTAATAATCCTTTCTACTGAAAGCACAAGGCTTGAAATTTTGAGGGGGGAACTATTGGTTTGCTTCGACCCCACTGATTCACTGTTATTTAATTTATTGACTGTGAAAGGCAAGGTTGACCTTGGCAGAATTTTAACACAGAACATAGTGATGGGCAAAATACTGCTAAGCATTTCGTCCAGCATGCTAACGATTGTGTCCGCTCACCATCCTGTTGCCACCTTAATAATGGTCGATATAATTCTCGATCTCTCACAACTTGTGACTAACTATATCATCATAGCAGTCATGATATCCTTCTAAATACTGATCCATTGTCAATAATATATAAACCTAGGTTTCATTAGTTTTCTGCTCTGCTAAATCCACGAGCCTAGTTGTTGATATTGTCACATGTTTCCCAAACTAACACTTCCACCTGGTCTTTCAGTGGGTGCCTCTAACAAGATTCACTCTCTTGTAAACACTTGGAGCAGACCTCCAGTTTTCTCCCTTCAGTAACACCACTACCACTTGGTCTTTATATGCCTTCAGCAAAGTTAACTGTGTTTCAAGTATTCAGATTAGAATCTCCAAGTTTTCTTCCTTCACCGGAAGGCCTAAAACCACCATTTGGTCTTTGTGTACCTTTAATGAGGTTCACTCTCACTCTTTTGTAAGCATTTGAACCAGACTAACACTCACTGTATCCTGGCAGCCAACATGTTTCCTGAAGATGTCAGAGAAGAACTAGAAAGGTCTTGGTACTGCCCCTCTCCTATGAGACTATTTGCTATAAAAAAAAGTAAATATTACTAAAGGTTTGAATATCATAACACAATATTACTCACCCACTCCCTATAAATCTGAGGTTTGTATCGATGTCAATCAATTTTATCAAGCCCATCTTTAAAAACAGTAGCCAAATTTCCTCCCTGAATCACACCCTATTGTCATAAAGAAAAATGCAGGATGTTTTGGGTAAGGAATTTATGCAAAAAAAGGGACATGATCACTGCAGGAATGCCTTTGATCATAAATCTGTTCAGTCAGGTCTGTCCTGGGGCTAAACAACAACAACATTCAGTTTTATGTAACTCTTTTGATACCATACTTTTATTGAAATACTTAACCTTTTTTTTTTCAATAACTTTTTTAAATAATGGATTGCGTAACATAACTTTGTCATTATTAAGCTGCTGTTTGGTGCCCGCACTAACACGAGATTTTGTTTAGATCACTTTGAAATAGAAAATTTTTTTTTATCTGACCAGGAACACCGGCAGATTGGTATCAAAAGGGAGTTTTGTCAACATAGTCATTTTGATTAGCAATGATTGTAAATACTTTGATTGTCTGAGATTTATCTACGTAAATTTGTGTGTTTGTAAGGAACATGACATGTCCTAAACTAAGTTTCTTTCTGCCTATTGTGGTAAATTTTTAGAGATAATGTTTTTCTTGTTGAACAAAGAGGATATTTTACGTAACTTTTCATTATTTAAACATTCCTTGATTGTTATATGAGCTCATATATATTTCTGACTCAGTTGTATGTTATTCTTATAAAACTGAAATATGCTGTTAACTATGCAACTTGTTTTGTAGCTAACTGTTCTGAGATAAAGTTTAGTTTTATTAACACTGCATTTTTTTCTTTATTCACTTCTATTAACTTGATTACTCAATGCCAACTCAGAATCAGTCAGGTCAATGAACCAAGATGACTGACAATATATAGTTATGTCCCTTTGTACTCCAATGTCAGCCTTGCATTTCATCTTCCTTGAGTTGATAAGAAAAAATTACTAGTTAAGTATTGAGAATCAAATGTTTTGTCGATGACCCACCATCAATGCCAAAAAATCATTACATTGAAAATGGACATTTGTCAAATATATCAAAGTGAGAGAGCAGTGCATGCCATCAAAATGACACTGGGGTAAAATATACGAAGCCCAGTATACCCATCATGACTACGCGTCTGATAAGGGTACACTAGGCGCATGCATTACAAGCATATGTGCGCGATATGGTGATCTCATATCAAGATAAACAGCACATGACCTTGCAGGTGGGGCCCAGTTGAAAATTTCTTCTGGTCGAGTAGCCCATTCCGCCCAAAAGGTCCATGAATAAGGTTGTTGAATAGGGTTGTTTAAGGATGTTTCCAGAGGTGAATTATTCAAACCCCAAAGAATCCCTCTCAACACATGGCTATGATGCTCCCCAACTACTGCTCGTGATCAGAGATGCACATATTGTCAGCTATTAAGAGACATACTCAACTAGTTATGGTCAAACAACTGACAAGCAAATCCGTGGTATTGAGCAGAATATTTGCTGTAGCCCTTCTTTTGTACCAAGACAAAATAATGTACAAGATAACACTTCCAGTCAGTTAAGATCAGAAGCCATGAGAGCCACTGCCTGGTACTGCATCAGGGCATTTATTATCATTATTATTATTATTATCATTTCAAAAGTTTGCAGTGAAGCAGTTCGTTGCCATAATATTAATGCCTTGATAATAACAGTAGCACTAATGAAAGAGAGCAGTTATATTGTGCAAGAACCACAACTGGATCCCGGTTTCTGAGGAGCAATGAAACTATGTCAACAACCAGATTTTATATGGTTTAATCATAGGAAGAAAGGCAGAGCCCTTAGCACTTTTTCAGGGTTTTTATGTTGGTGATAAAAAGAGGAGTAA
This sequence comes from Octopus sinensis, assembly GCF_006345805.1. Classification (NCBI taxonomy): domain Eukaryota; kingdom Metazoa; phylum Mollusca; class Cephalopoda; order Octopoda; family Octopodidae; genus Octopus; species Octopus sinensis. The sequence continues at coordinate 56,810,287 of NC_042999.1, read as the reverse complement.
TTATTATTAGCTCAGAGATTAATGTACTGCTCAGTCCATCCGATGAAACTCCACAATTTTTATTCAGCTGTTTCTTTTATGGGATCTAGATCAACCTGAAGCTATTGTAGAAGACTTCCACATTGCCCTGCCATACAATATGTGTTTTATACAGGCACAGGCATGGCTGTGTGGTAAGAAGCTTGTTTCTTATGCAACGGTGTGGTTGCTGTTTGAATCCCCTGAAGAAGCTTGTGAATTTGCAAGCCAGCCCCTGGAGGGCAAGGAAATTTTGTTCCTTCCCACTTATTGTGGGAAGAAGTTGACGAGGGCTTGGGTCTGCGGTTTGCCACCCGGAATTGAGTTCGAGTGGATAGAGGATACTATCTGCTGGAGTCTGAGTGGCAGCAGTACCAAGTTACTCAATGTGAACATTTTGCCTGTGGCTGATTGGGAGGGGTCAAAAGCTGTTTTGACCCTATGGACCCAATCAACCAAAAATCTTGTTTTTCCAGATATTTTGAGAAAGGCCGGGTCTAGGTATCCAGTGATGCTGAAAGGATGCCCCCCTCCAAGTGTCACCTATGCCTGGAACCGGGCTATATCAAAAAGAACTGCCCTAAGGACCAAAATAGGATCCTGGAGCAGTTGATAAAAATACCGCCCCCTACTCCCTCATTGGAGGGAGAGAAGGAGAAAGTTGATGAGGTGGAAACCTCCTCGAAAAAGGGGAAAAAAACAAAAGGTGGGCAACCATTGTTGCCCACCAAAGGATCCAAGAGCTGCGGGAGGGAGGGAGGATCTGCTGGACAAGGCGGAGGAACTCCATCCTCCCGTGGCTCAAAGGTAAAAAAAAGAAAAATGGATCATTGCCGGTGTGTCCTAAAGCATCTTGGGTGGGATCTGTCACCAAAGATGGAAATTTTACATCCCTCCCCTCGTGATACGGAGGAGGAATTTGTGGTCCTCTTCCATAAGGGACAGTAGAGGGCTTTGTCAAGAAGCTTAAAATGAAAGGCCGAAGGGAAGGGATTCTGTCCTGCATGGGGGACCCTGACTGGCCTTCGCAGGTGGCTCTGAAGGTCATGAGGGAGAACGACCTGTTCAGGATAAGGGACTCCTTCCCTGGGGATACCTACAGATTTATGCTAAATTGGTCCCACTTGGAGCTGTCTAGGTGTTTAGCTGAGGCGAGAAGTCTGGTCGGGCAGGAAGATTGTTTCATCGATTCCTAAATGGACTTGTGTAAGAGGTTTATTGCCTCACAATGGCTTTGTATGCCATAAATGTAAGAGGTCTATTGCCTCCTTAATGTGTTATTATGTAAGGTTTTTTGGTTGCCTCAATGTTTTATAAAGAACAATGTGCTCAGGTAAACAGTAATCGATGGGTGTTGCTGTTGTCCTCGTTATTATCATATCATCAATCATTCCATCTCTTATGTCTGTTTCCAGCCCGCAGCTTCCTTTCTTTGTAAGGCCCTTGTGGCCAATTGAATGAATAAAAGAAGCTTGCTTCCGAAATACATGATTCCAGGTTCAGTCCCACTGCATGATGCTTTGGGCAAGTGTCTTCTATTGTAGCCACAGGCTGACTAAAGCTTTGTGAGTGGATCTGGTAGGTGGAAACTGAAAGAAGACAGTCGTATATGTATGTATGTATGTGTTTGTCCCCCCACCATCACTTGACAACCAATGCTGGTGTGTTTACATCCCCATAACTTAGTGGTTCAGCAAAAGAGACCAGCAGAATAAGTCCTGGGGTCAGTTACTTTGACTAAAAAAAAAAAACCCTCTAAGTCAGTGCTCCAGCATGGCTGCAGTCAAATGACTGAAACAAGTAAAATAATAAAAGAATATATTTTATACAGAAAGAATAATCTTTGTTACCAGCAAAACATGCTCCCCTGAACTTCGATTTCATTTCCCACACTGGACTCTTATAATTTTACTAATCATTTCACAAGGTAGTAACAGTTTCTTTCTACTCTTTCCAGCAAGGCACCTGGGCAATCTTAGTTTTTCATTTAGTCAGTGTCCTTACTGCTAACTTTTCATGTATATTTGATACATTTATTGGTGTATTTAGAGTGTGTGTGGCGTAGGGCCCCTTGAGTTTGCTGCCCCTTGTACTGGCTTATACAGCAGACCCAAAAGTACCATCCCCATTTAAAGCATATCCTCTATGCCCCCACATCCTCCACTACACTACTGGACATGTTTTAAAATGTATGTATATATGTGTGTGTGTATGTATAAATATATGTATGTATATATATGTGTATGTATATGTGTGTATATATATATATATTTATCAGTAGTCTGAGAGCATCCAAAAATGATATAAGCTCTACCCATCCTCTCTTCATTGGCTTATTCTTTTACCTGTGACTATGCTGGGGCATCTTGAAGGTTTTAGTCAAAGAAATTGACCCAGGACTTATTCTTTATAAGCCTAGTACATATTCTATTGGTTTCTTCTGATGAACTGCTAAGTTAAGGGGCATAAATACATCAGCATTAGTTTTCAAGCAATTGTGGGGGCGGGGGCAAATACAGACACAAAGACACACACACACAGATATATATATATACATATAGATATATATACACAACAGGCTTCTTTTAGTTTCCATCTACCAAGTCCACTCACAAGGCTTTAGTTGGTCTGTGGCTAGCAAAGAAGACATTTGTCCAAGGTGCCAATGAGTGGGACTGAACCTGGAACCATGTGGTTGGGAAGCAAGCTTCTTACCACACAGCCATGCCTTCACCTATGGAAAGATTTTAACAAATATTTTATGATTCAGAATTAAGTTGTTTGTGAAGTTGCTCTGGTGTTGTTTCCTTGATTTCTTAACAGATGATAGCTACAGCATTGGAGAAGGATGCTAATTAATCAAGAAATGATAAATCACAGGAAGAAAAGGTAGCAGAGGAAACATCTATCAAATCTACTGTGAGCCATGCCTGGCTCATAAGGGCCAGTTTCCAGGTTTCCTTGGCGTATAGGTTCCCCACCTGGATGGGACGCCGGTCCGTCGCAGGTGAGCTGCAAGATGCAGGAGGAAAGAGTGAGAGAAAGTTGTGGCAAAAGAGTCAGCAGAAGTTCGCCATTACCTTCTGCTGGAGCGCATGGAGCTTAGGTGTTTTGCTCATAAACACACACATCGCCTGGTCTGAGATTCGAACCCACTATCCCTCGACTGCGAGTCTGCTGCTCTAACCACTAGGCCATGTGCCTCCACAAAATACAACATGTGGTATATAATTATTTTAAAGTTATTTATTTCTTAAGTGTTATGATTCACAAATTCACAGAGTAGATTGATGGACAAAATAGTTTGCTATATTTAATTACCCATCTTTACATTCTAGTTTTATATCTCACAGTTTTGTTATTTGTCCTCTCGAGGACAAAAAATAAGTGTACCAGTGAATTTGTAATTTTGTGTCTGTTAGAAATTTTAGGCACAGGAGTGGCTGTGTGGTAAGTAGCTTGCTTACCAACCACATGGTTCTAGGTTCAGTTCCACTGTGTCTTCTATTATAACCTCGGGCCGACCAAAGCCTTGTGAGTGGATTTGGTTGATGAAAACTGAAAAGAAGCCCGTTGTATATATGTATATATATATGTATATATATATATATATGTTTGTGTGTCTGTCCCCCCCCCCAACATCACTTGACAATCGATGCTGGTGTGTTTACATCCCTGTAACTTAGTGGTTTAGCAAAAGAGACCAATAGAATAAGTACTAGGCTTACAAAGAATAAGTCCTGGGGTCGATTTGCTCGACTAAAATGCGGTGCTCCAGCATGGCCGCAGTGAAATGACTGAAAGAAGTGTAAGAGTAAGAGTGATACATTGTTGGATGTCTTGTATTTTTGTGAGGGTAGATGATTGGTAGACTGGACCTCTGAGAGGTATTGTTCTGAAAGTTAATGTTTAATAGTTTAATTGCTTCTCATTTTGTGGAAATAGCAAGGTTGATAAAATTCCAGTCAGGTACTGAAGTAGATATGATTACCTATGAACCATCCCACCTCAAAAGATTTTGTAGTCTTGCAATTAAGTCAATGTCATTATTTATTCTCAATCACTGTACATTGGTGGTCAAAATGCATTGCAAGTTTTACTTACAAACCTTTATTCTCTGAGTTCGAATTTTGCCAGAACTAATTTTTTTTTTCTTTCACTCTTCTGGGGTGATCGACAAAGTCAGTCATTCTGAAATATATACCTATTGGTGTAGGAGTGACTGTGTGGTAAGTAGCTTGCTTACGAACCACATAGTTCCGGGTTCAGTCCCACTGCGTGGCACCTTTGGCAAGTGTCTTCTATAGCCTTGGGCTGACCAAAGCCTTGTGAGTAGATTTGGTAGACAGAAACTGAAAGAAGCCATTCGTATATATGTATATGTGTGTATATGTTTCTCCCCCCCCCCAACATCGCTTGACAACCGATGCTACTGTGTTTACGTCCCCGTAACTTAGCAGTTCGGCAAAAGACACCGATAGAATAAGTTCTAGGCTTACAAAGAATAAGTCCTGGGGTCGATTTGCTTGACTAAAGGCGGTGCTCCAGCATGGCCACAGTCAAATGACTGAAACAAGTAAAAGAGTAAAAGAGAGAGTATCAAGTACTAAGTTCCGTATCATCATCAACACTATCACTGTCATCACTCTTCCACATGGCTTGGATGTATTTATCATTGCTATGTACTATTGTCATTCAGCATCACATCACTCCTTAGTCCTGAGTCACATAATTCCACTATTTCTTTCGCTGTTTCTAGGGGTATGTTCTATTGACAGTATACAGCATGTTTCACCCAGGTCAGGGCTTCATTACTCCTGATGGAGGAATCCGTCCCTGGACTCCTTCCACTTCTGGATATCTCTGATTGTCCATCTATCATTCTTCAGTCACGCAATGTGGCCAGCTCATCTATATTTGTTCTCCTTGATGGTCCTTATGTTGTCATTGACTCTCATATACTGTTAAAGTGAGTACTTATCAGGGTGGCCTATATTCCAGGTGTGCACTGCTCACTGGTCAAAAATGGCAAAAACATTTATAATTTAATCATAAATCTTAATGGAAAACTCTTAGTTATATCCCTGCTTGAAATTTGGCAGCAGGTGTCCTGAAATAACACTGCACACTTCACAGCGCATTGTATCATAATATGGTACCAGACACATCATAGGATAATGGGGGAATGGCAAAAAATCAATGGTGAAGGGTGTGCCAGCTTTGACAGCACAGTCACATGGTCGTTTTCTTGGTGAGAAGTTATACTCTTTTACTTGTTTCAGTCATTTGACTGTGGCCATGCTGGAGCACCGCCTGTAGTCAAGCAAATCAACCCCAGGACTTATTCTTTGTAAGCCTGGTACTTATTCTATCAGTCTCTTTTGCTGAACTGCTAAATTATGGGGATGTAAACACAGACACACATACATATATATATATATATATGTATATATATATATACATATACATACACGACAGGTTTCTTTCAGTTTCCATCTACCAAATCCACTCACAAGGCTTTGGTTGGCCCGAGGCTATAGTAGAAGACACTTGCCCAAGGTGCCACACAGTGGGACTGAACCCAGAACCATGTGGTTCGTAAGCAAGCTACTTACCACACTGCCATTCCTACGCCTACACTTAAATTAATTTAAAATTCCTAAACTAAAATTAATTTATTTTACAATTTTTTTTCTTCCAATATCATCATATAACTTTGATCTTAATCTGTTTTCAAAACTAATAATATGCTTTCAGAAGTCAGAAGCAAAACTTAAGTGAGCTCATATTCTGGCGCTGTATCGGAAATACACAGATTGTATTGCCTAATTTGAGTAATACTAATGTTAGTCATAGTATGGTCAATGTGGCAGCACACCCAATGACAACAATATGCCACTTGTACCTATTCACCCAATACCTATCATATATTCTTATTTGTCTATATTAGGAAATTTATCTTCCCTTCATACATCAACTGATGCTGGTAGCACCTACCCTTCCTCTAAGCTCACTTATTCTCTGTTTCTCATAAACGTTAACATTTCACACATACTAATCAGTCTTACAGTATTTCTCTCCAGCCTCCTTAGATCTTCAACATTCACTGACCCGCGTCTTAATACCATACTTAAACATGCTTCATGCAATCTGCCTTCTACATATAGAAAAAAGTCATTTGTTGTCAACAAAAGCAACATCTTCCTGAACTTCATCCCTTTCGCTACTTCACTTTCACTAACACCACCTCAAGCACTAATTGTTGCTTAGTTCCAGGCCAGCTTTGATCTTAGAGATGTATCATCATCATCATCATCATCGTTTAACGTCCGTTCTCCATGCTAGCATGGGTTGGACAGTTCGACCGGGGATCTGGGAAGCCAGAAGGCTGCACCAGGCTCCAGTCTTATCTGGCAATGTTTCTACAGCTGGATGCCCTTCCTAACGCCAACCACTCCGTGAGTGTAGTGGGTGCTTTTTACGTGCCACCTGCACAGGTGCCAGGCGAGGCTGGCAACAGCCACAGTCGGATTGGTGCATATTACGTGCCACCGGCACAGAAGCCAGTCGAGGCGGCGCTGGCATCGGCCACATGACTAAAGATATCACAGCCACGACCATCCTTTCTTTTTGTTTTGTTTTTCTTGTTTTGTATGTATCCAGTACTACATTATCCAATGTGTTCTTCCTGTTTATTAAATTGTAGCTAATGAACAGCTGTTTATAGGTTCTCATGTAGTCTTCAGCATTAATTAGATCATCTAAGTAACAAAAACTATCTTGTCTTTGATTGACTTCTTGATCTTGTCCCTGATCTCTTCCATATCTCTGTCCATCTATCATTCTTCAGTCACTCGATGTGGCCAGCTCATCTATATTGTCATTGACTCTCATATGCTGGTCGAAGTGAGTACCTATTAGGGTGGCCTATATTCCGAGTGTGATTGGTGTGCACTGCTCACTTGTTGAAAATAGCAAATTCATTATAAATATTGACCTTACTCATTAAATCAATCACAAATCTTAATGGAAAACTCTTAGTTATATCCCTTTCTACTATAGGCACATGGCCTGAAATTCGTGGGGAAGGCAAAGCCAACCTCAGCAAAATTTGAACTTGGAACGTAAAGACAAATGAAATTCTGCTAAACATTTTTTGCCTAGAGTGATAATGATTCTGCCAGCTCGCCACCTTAATAATAATACTAATAATAATCTTTTCTACTATAGGTACAAGGCTTGGAATTCTTGGGGAGGAGACTAATTGATTTAATTGACACCAGTGTATCACTGGTACTTAATTTATCGACCCCAAAACGATGAAAGGCAAAGTCAACCTCGGCAGAATTAGAACTCAGAAAATAGCAGCAGATAAAATACTGCTAAGCATTTCGTTTAACATGCTAACAATTCTGCTAGCTTGCCACCTTAACAATAATAATGCCTATAACCCAATAATTGAGCCAGTATGTGTTCGCTTGAGCTGCTAGAAATAGTTGCAAAATTTCCCTCAACTCCAACATTAGTATTTTAAAGGATACTTGGATAATGTGGTCCTGGTTTTGTGCATATAAAGAAAAGGCAGAATTTTCATATTTGGAATGCTTTGATCGTAGAACTTATCTGATCTCGGGCTAAACAGTGACATAGACAGGGTTAACAAGCTAATGAGGAAGCTTCTACATGGTCACTTGACCTCTACTGTATCTTAGAGGTCAGGTGTTAAGTATTAAATCCTTTAAAAACTTTCTCATATCAACTCTACCATCTTAAAAAATGTAATATAGGATAATGTGTATTATGCTTAGGTAAAAGATAAGATGGTCAGTGATGAAATACCTTTCTATACCAACCTGGCTGAAACTGCCTCTGGCTTTGTAGTACAAACATCTTGTTTTCATAAATTTTGAATTAAAATCTTCCACCAAACCTTAGTCACAATTTATGTTCCTAACACTAGCTTAATGATAACTAAGTTATTTTACTAAATACCATAAATCCTCGAGTATAGTCCGCCCTTGAGTATAATGCGCAGAGGATTTTTAGGGGGCTGTACCTCTGAAAAACCTAAACCTTGGTTTGTAAAAATGTGTATGGTAACGTCCTTTATTATTATTGTATATATAACATAATACAAACATGTAGCATTTTTGTGCATTTTGTTAGCAAAAAATAAAGAAATAACAGTAATAATATTTAATAAATGTTGCTTACTGCATGTTATGGACGATTCTTTTATGACTTCATTGCTTTCAGGCTTAGTTTAAGGTATTTTCGCGTCCAACATCACAAAATGCATCGGAATAAGCATTGCCGGACAGCAAATAGAGACATGGACATTGCTTAGAAAATAAGTTTCATTTTTAACCTCGTGCATAATACACACTAGGGATTTTGACCTCTAAATTTTGGGGGGAAAATGCGGATTATACTCGAGGATTTATAGTACTCTGTTATATTTAAATTTAACTGAACGAAACACAGAGCATCTCAACAGAAATACGGTAATGAAAGGGTTAATCATAGGTTTACTCAATCAGAGCTGACTTGGAGTTAAATAACAGCAAACATAACACTGGATTTTAAATTAAAGGCTTTGCATTTGGGCAATGGCTGTAATCAAATCCTGTGGAGTTTTGGCATTAGGAAGGACACTGACATTAAGAAGGGCATCCAGCCATAAAAACCATGCTAAAGCAGACAGTAGAGTTTGATGCAGTCCTCTAGCTTGCTGGACTTATCACTGTCCAACCCATACCAGCATAGAAAGTAGATGTTAAACAATGATGATGGTGAAAAGAAAAGTTACTCTGGAAAGATTTGAACACAGAATGCAAAGAACCATAACTAAACGCTGCATGGCATTTTTTCCTGCTATTCCATGGGTTCTGCCAATCCTATATTGGCTACATTATCATTGCAGTGAAGCACATAAGAACCCTATTCCAAGACCCAACAAAATTCTTGCAATATATTTGAATACATCATCCTTAAACTACAATTTTAACATTCCAGGCAATTTACTCTCTTTGCAATTGATAAAATTGTTTTAATTTATTTAATTTAATCATTTTAATTTATTTTCAGGTGATACTAGTGATGACAATGAAAGTTCTCAATGTGCTTACAAAGCAGGTGGCCCTTCTTGGTTGAATGGTACTTCATACCTGGATAAAAAGGAGCCAGTAAAGAATGAGGTAGAAATATGTCCTCTTGTGACTTCGCCATCCATGACAGAAATTCTAGAGAAGGCATGTATATCTTTTTCCCCTTTGTCCTTCTTTCTTTTACTTGTTTCAGTCATTTGACTGTGGCCATGTTGAAGCACTGCCTTTAGTCGAGCAAATCGACCCCCAGGACTTATTCTTTGTAAGCCTGGTACTTATTCTATCTGTCTCTTTTGCCAAACTGCTAAGTTACGGGGACGTAAACACACCAACATTGGTTGTCAAGCGATGTTGGGGGACAAACACAGACACACAAACATACACACACATACATATATACATATATACAATGGGCTTCTTTCAGTTTCTGTCTACCAAATCCACTCACAAGGCTTTGGTCAGCCCGAAGCTATAGTAGAAGACACTTGCCCAAGGTGCCACGCTGTGGGACTGAACCTGGAACCATGTGGTTGATAAGCAAGCTACTTACCACACAGCCACTATTGCGCCTATCTTGGAAGATGTTGTTTAACCCTTCAACATACAGATTACTTTATTATTTTGAGTTAATAATGCATTATCTTGTAGCTTTGAGATTTCAATGATGTGATTGTTTATTTTTAGAATAACATTGTAGGGTAGGTGTGAGAGGCTAGATCTGCTCAGTTTGAACATAGAATAGATAGAATATTTGGGCCAGATATGGCCAGTTTAAATGCTAAAGGGTTAATGTATTGATCATTTTTAAAACAGTAGGAATATTTGAATGTTATTTCTAGCAGATTAAACGACTGTGTAGCCTTTCTTGGTGGCTCATACAACACCAGTAGAATCAGCTTTGAAGACCCCTTATCTTATGGATATGGGATCTTTTAAAGCTGTTTCACAGAACTCACTTTGAGGAACACTGATCTAGACTATCATATTGATGTCTGTGGAAGGCTTAGTGGATGAATTACAAATATCCCAACTCATGGGTCATGAGTTCAAAATCTGCTGCTGCTGTCACTTTATGTTTCTAAGCAGACCACTTAGTTACACAGTGCATCTGGCTTTGAAGGGGTCTCTACATTATACAAGTATCCTATCGGTATTTTTCTATTACTGACAGCTAGTTTGTTATTTGCTAAAGGATTAGTGAATAAATTATATTGTGAGATGTATGTAATAGTTGTATGTAATAGTTGACCCACAGATTTTTGGAATAACTATCAATACCAGTAGAATTTTATTGGAAAAAAGACTAGAATTGGAAGGCAAAAATATAAAAATATTAAATGTTTTGAAAAATGTATACTAGCAAGAAACAATATTAATACTGCGAGGTAATATTTATGTCCTCTTAAATGTGAATGTTCTGTTAGAACAAGCCATACTGATGTAGATACCATCGCGGTTTCGATTCCCAGACTGGGCGTTGTGAGTGTTTATTGAGCGAAAACACCTAACACTCCATGAGGCTGCCGCAGGGGATGGTGGCGATTCCTCCTGTACTCTTTCGCAACAACTTTCTCTCACTCTTTCTTCTGTTGGCCTGCTCGCTTTGCCAGCGGGGTGGCATCATTTGAAGGCTAAAGCAATGCGAAGTGCATTGTGACCAGCGATGTGTAGCAACATCTGATAGCCTGGTCGGTCACAGTGATTATGGTGATATATATATGTATATAATTTGATTAACAGGAGATAAGTCCTTCCATGTGGCGCCATATGGAGGAAGGAATGTTGGCAGATTTCAGATTTTTCTTGTTACTGTTGTTTTTTTGTTGATGCTGTTGGTATTCATGATAAAAATAATGATGAAGAATATGAAAAAAAAAAAAAGAAAAGAAATAAGTACAAATTCTATTTCACTGTTTTTCTAGGAAAAGGAAGATGCAAGAAGAAAGGAACTCCGACAGCGACTACTCCTAGACAAAAAGAAGAGAGGTTCCAAAGTAAGAAAGCGAGCGGCTTAGATGGTCATTCACAGGGTAGAGTTAATTCCAAAGGTATACTTCTACTAATAACGTTCCAATCATTTCATCTAACGCCACCTTGTGTCTCATACTCTTGTAATTCCAAATCATGGTCATGGTTAGATTTCTAATGCACAGACTAAAATAGCTTTCTCTTACTCTTATTTTGTCACAGGTAGGGCAAGGTACATGGGATCTTGGGTTCAATCCCTCTCTATGGTACCTTGAACATGTGTTTTCTATTATAGCCCTGAGTAGATTTGGTTGGTGGAAATTTAATAAAGTCCATTTTTTTTTTGTAGGCATAGGAGTGGCTGTGTGGTAAGTAGCTTGCTTACGAACCACATGGTTCCGGGTTCAATCCCACCACGTGGCACTTTGGGTAAGTGTTTTCTATCAATACCAAAGCCTTGTGAGGAGATTTGGTAGACGGAAACTGAAAGAAGCCCATCATGTGTGTGTGTCTGTGTTTGTTCCCCCAACATCACTTGACAACTGATGGTATTGTGTTTACATCCCCGTAACTTAGCAGTTCGGCAAAAGAGACCAAAAGAATAAGTACTAGGCTTACAAAGAATAAGTCCTGGGGTGGTGGTGCTCCAGCATAGCCACAGTCACATGACTGAAACAAGTAAAAGAGTATATATATATGTATGTGTGTGCACCTGTGTATGCACATATGTATATATGATGATGATTTGTGTGTTTTTGTGTGTACTCTTGTCTTGGCATCACATAATGGTTGTAAATGAGTATTAGTATCATACAAGCAATGCTGCTTGCTTCTTTTCTTTCTAATGTTCTACAAAAACATGTCTGACCATAGGGTTCGTGACAGGAAGAACATCTAGCTGCAGAAAATGTCTCAGCAAGTTCTGTCCGACTCATGCAAACATGGAAAAGTGGATATTAAATGATGGTGAGCGCCGCCCCGACTGGCCTCTGTGCCGGTGGCATGTAAAAAGCACCATCCGATCGTGGCCATTGCCAGCCTCGTCTGGCCTCCGTGCCGGTGGCATGTAAAAAGCACCATCCGATCATGGCCGTTTGCCAGCCTCGTCTGGCATGTAAAAATCACCCACTACACTCACGGAGTGGTTGGCGTTAGGAAGAGCATCCAGCTGTAGAAACACTGCCAGATCAGACTAGGCTTGGTGCAGCCTTCTGGCTTCCCAGACCCCAGTTGAACCGTCCAACCCATGCTAGCATGGAAAGCGGACATTAAACGATGATGATGATGATGAATAAGCTACACGCTCCTGCTTACTGTCTTTTCAGATTTATCTTTGTTTTTTTTTTTCTAATAGAAATAATCAAGTTCTTTGAGACCAGTTGATTTGTACCAGTAATTATATACACAACCATAATTACTGTTTTTTGGTATCTTTGAAGGTATTCATAAGCAACTTGTCATTTCTTACTATGTTCTATAAGAAATTCAAAAGAGTCATGTGAGACAAATACTCAAGTCTGAAACTATCTGTTAATAAATTTGCTATTTTAAGCCAAGATTCAGCAAACTATGACCTACAGACCAAACCCAACTAGCCATCTGTATTAAATATGTGACCCTGTAGGCAAAATTTTTTAACTTTTTCTAATCTATATTTGGTTAGCATCATCATCAACATCCATTTTCCATGTTTGCATGGGCCAGGCAGAATTCACTGTGGCAGATTTTCTGTGCCCAGCAAGGAATATGTCCCCATGTCTAGCCATGCTTTCATTGAAGATTGGAAATGAGAGATATCCCTTATATGATAGTGTTGCTCATTTACAACTGTTGTATGATGTCAAGACATGGCAACATAATACACATACACTATATATATACATGCGCACACATACACAGGTATGGCTCTGTGGTTAAGTTTATTTCCCAACCCTGTGGTCTTGGGTTCAATCTCATTGTGCGGCACTTTGGACATGGATTTGATAAATGTTTTCTTCTTCATGACACTGTCACAATATAGTTTACATGAATAATTGATTCTAAGAAAGGATGAGGGACCAAAAATGTTTACCTGTCTACTGAGAAATGCAAGTAAACTGACTGGTACCACATGTACCCCAATGCACAATTGCCATAAGAAATATTTAACTTGTCACTGCAATCTGTCATTAAATGTATACTGGCCCCTTCATTACAACAGGTGACTTTTAAAACAAACTCATAAAAATAAGCCATTTCTATTGCATTATATAATGATAATATTTTTACTAATTTTGAATTACTCTTTTACTTGTTTCAGTCATTTGACTGTGGCCATGCTGGAGCACCGTCTTCAGTTGAGCAAATCGATCCCAGGGTTTATTCTTTGTAAGCCTAGTACTTATTCTATCGGTCTCTTTTGCCGAACTGCTAAGTTATGGGGATGTAAACAAACCAGCATCGGTTGTCAAACGATGTTGCGGGGAGAAACACAGACATACAAATACACACACACACACACATATATATATATATATATATATATATATATGACGGGCTTCTTTCAGTTTCCGTCTACCAAATCCACTCACAAGACTTTGGTCGGCCCGAGGCTGTAGCAAAAGACACTTGCCCAAGGTGCCTCACAGTGGGACTGAACCCGGAACCATGTGGTTGGTAAGCAAGCTACTTACCACACAGCCACTCCTATTTGCTAAATACATAAACATTTCCAATCCAGCCTACCTTCCAGAAAAGTTTGGTAGCCTCTGTTCAAAGCTACATCCGACAAACAGCTTGCTAAACTATGCTTCTGACAATATCATTTGATATAAACATATTACACTAATGATCTCATAAATTATCGATTAATCAACAAATGAAATAAATAAATAAAATTAATATTAAGTATCATTTTGATAAATATTTTAACTTCATTGATTTGTTTTCAAATCGGATGTAAACTTTTTTTTAAGAAAATTATTTAAATGTAAGGAATTAAAATTGTGTTTATTGGTTGTAAAAGTGTTGCAAGTAAGTGTTTAGGACAAGCAACAACATGGCTTGATTGTAGATGAAGAGCACAGCTATCTGCATGAAGTGAATCGCAGGACTCAGTAAACATTAACACCTCAAATGCACATTATGGCTCTGAGGTCCCATCATCCCAGGGCCCTGTCTGGTCAAGAGATACTTACAAGCACAGCAGTGCTTGTGTGATAAGAAGTTTGCCTCCTCAACCACATGGTTCTGTGTTCAGTCCCACTGCTCGGCGCCTTTGGCTGACTAAAGCTTTGTGAGTGGATTTGGTAAATGAAAACCGAATGAAGCCTATTGTATGTGCCTTTGTTTGTCCTCCACCACCACTTAGCAATTGATTTAGTTGTTCAGCATAAGTGATCAATGGCATAAGTACTAGGCTTCAAGAATTAATAAGCTCTGGGATCAATTCATTTGACTAAAGCCCTTCAAGGTGGTGCTCCAGCATGACCACAGTCCTATAACGGAAACTAAAGATAAATGGTAAAAAAACTAGTCAAAACTTTCTATTTCAATGAGAGGGCCAGAAAGTGGTAACTTGCTGACAATAGTCAGCTTGTAAAGAAACAGAAGCCAGAGAGGAGCAATTATGTTGTTGCTCAACTTGCTAGAAATAGCAACCAAAACTTCTTCAAATGATACTGTACTGCCTTAAACAAGGAAAGAATAAGTTAGAAAATGTAGTCCTAGATACCTTTAAAAAGACTGATTGATCACAGCTAGAATGGCTTTGATGATGTGTCTGCTCAGAGTTGACCTGGGGCTAAACAGTACCAAACAAACAAAAGTATACAAATATGATTGAGTGATGCAAATCTGAAATATATTAGTTTCATAATTTGACACAAGGCCAGCAATTTCAGGGAAGAGGGTAAGCATGACCCCAGTGCTCAACTAGTACTTATTTTATCAACCCTGAAAGGATGAAGGGTGAAGTCGACATTGGTGGAATTTGAACTTGGAACATTAGGACAAATAAAATGCCACTAACAATTCTGCCAGCTCACCACCTTAAATGTGGAATGTATGATAGTACAGTTGAGGGGCTGTTACCTTACAAGGTAGCTGGTGATCCTGTCAGTGCTGGTGACATGATCGATACCAGGCCCACCCGACTGGCTCCTGTGCAGGTGATGCATAAAAAGCACCACCTGCACGACATTTTGTCAGTGAACAGGTCGCAGTCTCAAAGCAATGAAAATATTTTGACAAATTAAATTTAAATGTTGAAGTGAATCTAACGTTTTTTGTGTGTTTCTTAAATAAATAAAATAATGATTTTTATTATAGAAGAAACTCCATTAACTAAATTTAAAACTTAAAACATTAGGATAAGTTTCCTACAATACATTTATTATATTAAATATTTAAGGTAAAAAAATAGAGTAAATAGATAGAAAAAATAGATAGAAAAATGTATTTATCTGTGAAAATATAATTTAGCTTTAAAAAACATTAATAAACTATAGAATATCTTTAACCTAGTTATACTCTAATATTTAATTACCAAACTAGTTAACAAAACAATAACTATTAATATTTTTAGATTTTAGTTCGCGTATAATAATTATAAAATAATAAATACATAAAAATAAGTATCTAAATTATAATCAACAAATATAGTATTTAAAAATCTATATTTTTTCTCTCAATAAACATATAACCAATATATAAATTAGTCCATTATTACTTACATAAGTATTATAGATATCTTTAGAAAATATTTATACATATTAAGTATTGAAAAATACCAAATTAAAAACATAATAAACTATCTTTATAAAATACTTATTATTACTAAATGTAATATAAGATGACTAGAAATATAATACGAAACTTATAGTTAAATTGAAACATTTTTACGATCTAGATCGCAAAGTGACTAACTAATATCTTAAAATTTGCGTTCAGATATAATAATTAGATAAATGTACATAATATCTAAATTATCATTTAACAAATAAAAAATTATAAATTCATATTTAACAATCAATATTTATATAGAGTACAATAATATTTCTTAAATAAAAAAGTTTACTTATCTCTCAAAAACATATCATTAACATAGTTTTTTTTTACTTATTATATATTGATTGTATATACTTTTTGTGAGCTACACACATATACACATGATGGGCTTCTTTCACAAGGCTTTGGTCAGCCTGTGGCTATAGTAGAAGACACTAGCGCAAGATGCTACACAGTGGGACTGAACTTGGAACGATGTGGTTGGGAAGCAAACTTCTTATCACACAGCCATGCCTGCGACTATCCACACAGGTATGCCTGCATAATATATATATATATTTAGTTGTAAAAACAATTGCTCCAACAAAATCTGGCTTCTTGCCTACGATATCATAGAAAAATAATTTGTGAAAATTTCCAATACCTTCTGCAGGATTAACCTATAGGATCTAATAGACTTCATAGTCAGCATCCAAATAT
The DNA here is from genome assembly GCF_006345805.1 of Octopus sinensis. Lineage (NCBI taxonomy): Eukaryota > Metazoa > Mollusca > Cephalopoda > Octopoda > Octopodidae > Octopus > Octopus sinensis. The sequence goes on along the minus strand of NC_042999.1, from coordinate 56,793,728 downwards.
TTTTTAATGAATTACACCTATAATGAAAAACAAAAAAAAAAAATGGACGATATTAATATTAATGATGATTATTGTAAAGGATAGTTAAGGGAAGTAAGTCTGAAATCCAAATACATCAAAAATTGAATGGTAGCATGCACTGGAGAGTGAGTCTGAAGGAATATATAACAACAAATCCATCTTGGATTGTCGTTATGATGGTGATGTATATGATTGTTAATAACATTGACAGAATAAGTATTATGACAGTGTTGATGTTTGGACAGAATGTATGTTATAGCAGCATTCAGTGTAACAGAATGCTATATTTATGTTGATGTTTGACAGAATGCATATTATATCTGTTAATGGTTGGTAGAATGCTATAACAGGCTGACAAAATGTATACTATAACAGTGTTTATGTCTGTCAGACATAAACATTGTTATATTGGGTTGTCCAGAAAGTTTGTGTCGATTTTTAAAAGAAAGAAAAATGTCAATAAATACTTGCCATTACATTTTTAATCAACCAAATTTTGTTGGACAATGCGTCTCCATCTCTCCTTTAACTTGAAAATACCCTCTTCCCAGAATTGAGGTGGTTTCATGGCAAAGAATTCAACATTATTGTAAACTTGTAGACATTTACAACAATAAAATAACAAGCTTCATTATTGCAATTTTTTATTATTGTTTTTATTATAAAATATCATATAAACTACTTGAATTAAAATAACACTGTTAACAAACATTCACTTCAATAACCTCTCAATAAACTTCACATTTAATGATGAGGGACACATCCACACTATCACTGGAGTTGCTAGAGATTCCACACCTTACTCTACTAAAAAAATGAAGGACACAATGTATCTAAAAATACATTGTGTAAAAAGGAAAGACAAGATGGTGAGAACTGGAAAGGTTTTGTTCAATAAGTCTGCAGAACCAAGGCTGACCCAGGTATAAGTATTTTAAAATAGATAAGTTTCATTTCACAGTAACCTACAATAAAAATTTACCAAGCACACAGACAGTACAGTCACTATAATCAACTGCTATATGTAACTGATATTTTTATCACTCTTGTCATCAAGGTATAAAATGTTAGGTTGGCCCTTGAACTGCATGGCATTACACTAAACAATATTATATCTTAGGACATTTTGCACAGATTGTTGTAGCTAGTTGCTGCTACATTCAACTTAAACTATGACTATTTCTTTACAATTCTTTCTATTTCAATCTACTTGGAAATTATTCCTTAAAACTGTTTAAATAGGGGGAGACATGGCTGTGTGATTAAGAAGATTGCTTTGCAACCATGTGTTTTCAGGTTCAGTCCCACTACACGGCACCTTGAGTAAGCGTCATCTACTGTAGCCCCAAGTCAACCAATGCCTTGTGAGTAAATTTAGTAGATGGA